>NC_079393.1:6977772-7182772 GCF_029220125.1 Pseudoliparis swirei | reverse complement strand
TAACGCGCCTCAATCATTGGGCAACACTGACAGGTCTTGGAAATAGGAAATGAAAGGCTGCCACTTCCTCGTGAAATGGTCATTACAGCCTCTAAGTGTATTTTTGATATATTAGATATTTGATTTGTTGAATATTTTAACGGGTTTACGGTGAAATACCGTAAAACAAACGACTCCCGCTCACTCCAGCTGAACTTTGCGCGCTGCTAATTCGGACAGCCCACACGTGGACGCTAAACATCTGCATATTTGCGTTAAACAACTCGACTTTAGTCGTCCAAACAATTTAAAAAATAGGTATATTTTTCCCCCTTTCCATCCATTTCTCGTTGTATTTCATCTGAAGGCTCCGGCTGTCCCGTTTCCACTCCTCCGCCTCAGTGGTGGCATTGTTTCGCTCGCCTGTGTGTAACTTGGAAACCTCGGAGAAAGCTCGGATTTTCTTCACAGGATTGAATGTCTCTCTGTCTTTTCTCTCATTCAAGATTCTTGTATGGAATTTCAGAGAGGGAATAGCTCCATCAATCACCATGAGAACACCACCTCTCCTGTCATTGAGTTCTGGGAGTAAGTGCCTTTTTTATTTGTCCCTGTCCTCAAACGGCCTGATCGGTGCCAACAAGCTCACCGAATATTCAACTCCAATCTTGTTTTCCATCCTGTTGCATGTCAGAGCGGATACAACTTCTGCTACTCTTGAACTTCATAGTTTTACTACCGGCCCTTTTGAATTGACTTTCTCATAAACCCGTATAGTTTCCTCCATTCTAACTCCAGGTGAAACATATTTCTAAGGTGTGTCTTATTCGTTCTGCCCCAGGCGAAGAGTCCTGAGGATTTCCTCGGGCATCGAGCACATTGGCACTCTGAATGGGGACCTGGTCATCTGTCTGGCCGTCGCGTGGGTCATCTGCTACTTCTGCATCTGGAAGGGCGTCAAGTCGACTGGCAAGGTGAACCCCCCCCCCCCCATCACGAAAAACATATCGTAGTATTTATTGAAAACACTTTTTTTTGTTGCTCTGATTTCCTTCGATGTGCGGCGAGGCGAGTGGTTCTCAAACTGTGGAGCGCAGCCCTCTAGTGGGGCGCAGTGGTACTACAGGTGGGGCGCGACAGAAAAAGTCTGAGAACCACCGGGTTCGGCCTTTTCCCAAAACACTCACGGAAAGTGTTTACAGCAGCAACGGGACAACAATATGCACGAACATGGCAGCAAGCGCAAATAAAAATGTTCGAGAGCCCCAAACACACGTAAGACGTTTGACGTTTTCGCCTCGACGAGGTTTGATGAAGAGTCGCCGCTCTTCCCCTGCAGGTGGTTTACTTCACCGCCACCTTCCCTTACATCATGCTGGTGGTGCTGCTGATCCGAGGGGTCACGCTGCCGGGGGCCTCCACCGGAATCCACTACTACCTCTACCCAGACCTGGACCGCCTGTCTGACCCTCAGGTATGCGCTCAGCGTTCACAGGAAGCGTAAACTCGCACACATGTAGGGATGGGTATCGGGTTTTTTTTCTTTTTCGATACCGGTGCTAAACCGATACTTTTAAAAAAAGAGCACAAAACGACGATTGACAATGACGACATTAAAAACCTCTTCGACCATATTCCCTGTAAAAGTCGTTCTCATGGCAGCACTGATTAAAAAAACGGATATCAGACTGTCGCGCTCGTAGCTACGAGCTAGCGCGAGCTACGAGCTAGCTTAAACATGGTTATAATGCCTAATTTATGATTTTTTTGACTATTTTTATGAATGCAAGACTTGCAATCGACGTTCCGGTACTAATCATATTGGCAACGGTTTTCGGTACCCAACCTTACACACATGCGGATACAAAAGACTCTGATGTCACCTCTACCAGCGTGTTAATATTGTTACCTTCGCATTGAAAATGCGGTAGGTTATGTTTTGATCGGCATTTATTTATTTATTTGTATGCGTGTTACTCGCATAACTCAAAAAGTATTAAACCGAATCGCATGAAATTTGGTGGGATGATTGGTTATTATCCGGGGACCATTTGCTTAGATTTTGGGATCGATCGGGTCAAAGGTCAAAGGTCAAACTCATGAAAAGGTCAACATCTTCTTTTTACCATAGCGCGGTAAATTTTTATCCAATTGGCATAGAACTAATGCCAACATGTTCATAATTCAATGCCCAATCTTGTGATATGCGAAGGTATGCGCTCTACCGAGTGCCCATTCTTGTTAATTATTTGTATTCATACTAAAACTGCCACTGGTGTTCGTTGCCTGGGATACGGAGCGCTAGAGAATAATTACACACGCGCTGATGTGATAATACGTACTCACAGGTATTGAGAAAATGCAGCAGGAGGATGGAGATGGTTACATTTGGACGATGAATTTGAATTATCGCGATTTGGTAGCGCAAGAGTTTGGCAATTTTAGGCATTGAAAGCTTTTTATTGATAACATATTTCCTGGTATTTATTTGCGTGAAAGATGTGTTTACATCTTGTTTAATTGTGATTGCCTTGGAAAAGTTCGAACTGTCAATAAATGGGCTGGAAGCGAATCCTCTCTTCTTCTTTGCTGTCTAACGCGTTCAGCATCCGTCCGATTACATCGCGTCGCTTCCTGCTCTTTGTTTCTTCTTCAAACACGGCTTAAAGGAAACACTTGGTGCTCATTTCCAGCTCCATGTTTGTATTCCAGGTCTCTGCTGGAACGTGTTTACATGCCCTTTTTTTATTTTTCTCACACCGTCTGCCCGAAACGCTCCGTTGCTTTCCCCCCATTTCAAAGGGATTATGTTGCTTTCGGCGACAGCTTGTTTACTTCCTGCCGGCGGTTGTTATTCACAGACACTGCAACCCCAAATAAACTGGGTCACATTTGCTGTGGTTACGTTTTAATTAGTTTAAAAAAAACTCTCTAGGGTCAAAGGTCATGTATATGTCTTCTTAAATGTTTTTTTTATTGTTTACTTGTGACATCACAACCGTACGGAAATCCTGACCAGCCTCGTTTAAAGGCACAGACTCTGAATACTGTTGAATCTGTCCCCCCTCCCTCTCCCCCCCTCTCCCTCTCACTCCCTCTCTCTTTCTCCCACTCTTCCTTTCTCCCTCTCTCTCTCCTTCTCTCTCTCCCCCCTCTGTCTCCCCCTTCTCTCTCATTCTCTCCCTCCCTCTCTCCCCTCTCTCTTCTTCTCTCTCTCGCCCTCTCTTTCTCCTTCTCTCTCTCCCTTTCTCATTCTCTCGCATTTTCTCCCTCTCTCCCCCCCTCTCCTTCTCTCGCACTTTCTCCCTCTCTCTCTCTCTCCCCTCTCTCTTCTTCTCTCTCTCGCCCTCTCTTTCTCCTTCTCTCTCTCCCTTTCTCATTCTCTCGCATTTTCTCCCTCTCTCCCCCTCTCTATCTCCCTCTCTCCCCCCCCCTCTCCTTCTCTCGCACTTTCTCCCTCTCTCTCCCCTTCTCATTCTCTCCCATTTTCTCCCTCTCTCTCCTTCTCTCCCCCCCTCTCTCTCCCTCTCCCCCCCCCTCTCCTTCTCTCGCACTTTCTCCCTCTCTCCCCCCCTCTCCTTCTCTCGCACTTTTTACAACACGGGACCTTTGAGCAGTTTGAAATGCTGCCAGTGTTATTTAATAATAGTTGCAGCAGAATGTCAAGGTCGTACCCGCTGCTGAAGGAGTGAGTTGGGAATGATGCAGGAGGCATCATCGTCTTTCCTTCCCGTTAGATTGCAACCAGTGTGAAAACCCTAAAAAACAATTTAGTCTGCAGGGTGGGTGGGTGGGGGGGGGTCTTTTTAATCCCTCCCCTGGTGCCTTGGGAACACCTGCCTTTGTGTGCCGCTGTGTCCGGAGCTTGTGTTGTGGGTTTGACCCCCAGTCCATCACATCTCCAGCGCTGGCTGCCAGCGATCTGAAAACATGCCCCGGTGCTCTGGAGAAGCACTCCAGCAAAACGGCGAGCATAAAGACCGACCTCATTTGAATTTTGAAGTGCAGAGTGTAACAAAGAGAGGGCGGAGAAGTGCTGCACTTTACGCCTCGGAGAGACAGGGGGGCATAGATATAGGCTTCGCCGAGTGGGTGATGTCAGGATGGAGGAGTTGAATGGACGGGTTTCGGGGGATTTAATAGATGCATCGGAGGTTAAAAAGAGATCAGATGGCGTAGGCCGAGGTATTTCATGATGAATCCATATGGAGGCTCTGTGAGGAGGGCCGAAATCTGACGTTTGACTTAGAATTATTTTAATGCTTTGTATACCTTTTTTTATATTGCTGATGAAATCCTCTCTGATCAATACGCAGTCGGGTGAAATACATCTTGTGAAGTAATTAAAATGTCATCAGCAGACGCAGTGATCTCTCATGTGTGTGGGTTTCCAATATGTGTCCACACTGCAGAGTGAACCGAGTCTTCTGGGAGTGTCATCCATACGTCACTTTGTGTCAGTAATCGGCTGCAGACTAGAATGATGTGGAAAATATGCAATGTGTGAATTGGTTATACTTTGTGTTTGTTTACATCTGTTTAAACTCCACGCTGTGATTATTCTGCATTTGACACCTGATGCAGCTCAGTTATTTATATATATACATATATATATATATATATATATAAATATATTTATATATATATATATATATATCTGAAGATAATTATTAAAAATATATATATATATATACAGTATATATATAAATATATTTATATATATATATATATATATATATATATATAAATATATTTATATATATACTGTATATATATATATTTTTTAAATATTTATCTTTAGATATATATATAAATATATATATATAACCGGCAACTATATATATATATATATATATATATATATATATATAAATAGATATGTATATGCAATGATGGGCCCTATTATGTCCAAAGGTATGGATGGATGCTGGAACTCAGATCTTCTTCTCCTACGCCATCTGCCTGGGTTGCCTCACCGCCCTGGGAAGCTACAACAAATACAACAACAACTGCTACAGGTGAGTCCTGCTGACGTGATGACGCACAACACTGACACGAGACTGGCACGCGTCCATTATTGTTGACGTTTTATCTTTTATACAACAGGAATCAAATCTCAACTCAACTTTCTCGACACACACAGTTCCTAATCTTTACATTTCCTGTGGTTTTGTTGTTCTTCTTCCAGGGATTGCCTGTCCCTGTGTTTCCTGAACAGTGGTACCAGTTTCATTGCAGGATTTGCCATCTTCTCCATCCTCGGCTTCATGGCCAACGAGCAGAACGTGCCCATCTCAGAAGTGGCTGAATCTGGTTGGTTTTCCTTATTTCATTGTTTTTTAATGAACTTTATTGTGTGAATACATATCGCTGATACGTTCCTTTCCTTGCCATTGAAACAGCTTGAGACATTTTTTATTGCATTTTTTTAACCTACAGATAACACTATAAATACATAAAGAAACAGACAGAGATAAACAGAAAAAAATTATAAAATATACTTTTCACATTTTATATATAAGTTGGCATTCTAGTGTTGCTATAACAGTTTTATGTATATTAGTGAAAACGTCTTCACAGAACGTGATGCTTTTAATTTGTCATTAATATTTACATTATACGCTGTGAGTCAACGTATTTAATTTAATTAATTTTTAGAAGGACCATCTTTTTTCCTCAACAAGTTCTATTCCTTACTGATTTTTGAAAATTCTGAATTTCCCCTCCACTCCAGGTGTTCCACCCTCTTGTTGTCATTCTCAAGATCAAAAAATAATAATATTGCTCCATTTTGTAGGCTTCTGAGATGAGATTGCAGGAGCGTCGTGTCTTTTTTAGATATCCCTTCTTTCCAGAATATCAGTTATAGTGTACCTCTTATGAATATTGCTTATGTGTGCATTTATTTAAATTTTTTTTTTTTTAACAGTGTTGTTAGATATGATATCCCGAAGGAGAAATCTTGTTTGATGTACTGCATTATTTTTGAAAGACTTAATATGAATCAGATTTATTCCTGCCTCTATGGTTTTAATGATACTGGTAGTATACTTCTACAGCATGCACGTAAACGATAAACAAGCGTGACTCTGATGAGAACGTGCCATTTAAATCCTGTCCACTCAGGTCCGGGTCTGGCCTTCATAGCGTATCCTCGTGCCGTGTCCATGATGCCGTTCGCCCCTCTGTGGGCCTGCTGCTTCTTCACCATGATCGTCTTTCTGGGGCTGGACAGTCAGGTGAGACCAACATATGCACCACACACACAAGAGAAATGTCCGTATCACACACACACACACAGTTTTTATGAAGCATCATAGATCATCATCAAGCGGATACAAGCTTCAAATCTTTCGTTTGCTTGGCACTTTTTTTTTTTTTTTGGATAGCTCGGCAGCACACGTATGTCACACGCAGAAAACAAACATCCGTGATACAAATATGTCTTCCTTTGATCAGTTTGTGTGTGTGGAGAGCCTGGTGACCGCCATGGTGGACATGTATCCCTCCACCTTCCGGCGCAAGCACCGCAGGGAGCTCTTAATCCTGGCCGTGGCCGTGGTGTCCTTCCTCTTGGGGCTCATCATGCTGACAGAGGTCGGTGACCTCACGTCACGATGCGTTTACACAATAAGAGTGCAGAATACACGTATACTCTTGCCCAAAGGAGGGTATCCACGCCCCTGAATCATGTGAAAAATACTTTTTTGACATCATTTTTCACTCATATTTACGATGCCTAATCATCAGCTAGCGGAATATGAAGAGCATGATAGGTGGCTTGTTGAAGGAATTATGTGTCTCACGTCGAAGTGAAGACTTTCTTGTCTTTTTATATTTTAATCATGCTAAACTAAAAGTCATTAATATTTACGTTATACGTTGTTAGTCAGCGTATTTTATTTAATTATTTTTTAGAAGGATCATCTTTTTTCCTCAAGTTCTCTTCCTTACTGATTTTTTTAAAATTCTGAATTTGCCCTCCACTCCAGGTGTCATTCTCCAGATCCCAAAAATATAATATCGCTCCCTTTTTGTAGGCTTTGGAGATGTGATTGCCGGAGCGTAGTGTCTTTTTTTAGATATCCCTTTAACTCGTTTTAAATTGAGACTTCTATCTATAGCTTCTTGCTAACGCTAAACAGCAGTCACGTGTTCCTGTGCAGCCTTCCTGTTCGGGTTGTTTGAATATGGTCCTCTTAACTAAATAATCGACGTATAACATTCTGCAGATGTCTAGAAAATGTGATCAGTGCACAATATGATGAATCTGATTTTTGTTTTGTTTCTCACAATTTGACAGCGTGGTTTTTCTGTTTGCCGTTTATCGGGTTATAAACCCACGTCTGCCTCCACAGGGCGGCATGTACATCTTCCAGCTCTTTGACTACTACGCCGCCAGCGGCATGTGCCTGCTCTTCGTGGCCGTTTTTGAGACCGTTTGCATCGCTTGGATTTATGGTGAGTTGCGTGGTTTTCGGCAGCCTATTTGGGAAGGCACAGAGGGGGTATTTAGGAGACAAAGGCTTTATTCTCACAAGGCACTATTCATCCCAGTGCACACTGCCCTCTGCATTCAGCCAATCGCTAAAGAATTAACACATTCCAGCCAATGAGGGTTCCCGAGTGTCGTTTCAGTCACTTGGTTAATTTGGGGAATAAAGTCAATAATAGGAACATTTATTCAAATTAAAATAAACTAGTTCATTCTATGAAAGCAAACCTCTACTTTGTGGCCAGTATTAATGTTTTTGTCACACACATAATTGTTCAATATTGATGTAATGTTTCCACCACATTTTCCCTCATCCCTCCCCGATGACAGGTGCCGACCGTTTCTATGACAACATAGAGGACATGATTGGTTATCGCCCCAGCCCTGTCATCAAGTACTGCTGGATGTACTTCACCCCTGCAACATGCTTGGTGGGTCTCACGTTCATTTTCAATGTGCACGCTTTCCCACGTCACTCTCCTGGAACAAGAGCAGCCTCTGCTGGCCAACAGTGGTACAACAACGAAGTCAAGGAAGTTAAAGCTCAGGGGTTTTATTCGCTTTTTGACTTGAAGTATCCATCCATGCAGAATCCTGAATCATATCTTGTCTGTTTTCAGGGAACGTTTGTGTTTGCCTTGATCAAGTACACTCCTCTGAAGTACAACAATGACTACGTATACCCATGGTGGGGCAATGGGATAGGCTGGATCCTGGCCCTGTCCTCCATGATGTGCATCCCTGTCTGGATAGCAGTGAAGCTGTACTACACCCCGGGGACAATGAGAGAGGTACATTTCACAGAAAAAAAGGTCATAAAAAAAAAAAAATTTATAGGTGCTGGCTCTGCCGAAAAGATAGCAGTCCACAGGATGACAGAAAGTTGGGAAATTAATTGTGTTCATCGGCCTGGCTTGCAGAAGGTATAGCTGTTCTCAAAGCTTTGACGAATTACCTGCCTAGACGTGAACTCTGATGTCGACTACCTGCCTAGACTCGAACTCTAATGTCTACTACCTGCCTAGACGTGAACTCTGATGTTTACTACCTGACTAGACGTGAACTCTAATGTCTACTACCTGCTTAGACGTGAACTCTGATGTTTACTACCTGCCTAGACATGAACTCTAATGTCTACTACCTGACTAGACGTGAACTCTGATGTCTACTACCTGCCTAGACGTGAACTCTGATGTTTACTACCTGCCTAGACATGAACTCTAATGTCTACTACCAGCCTAGACGTGAACTCTAATGTCTACTACCTGACTAGACGTGAACTCTGATGTCTACTACCTGCCTAGACTCGAACTCTAATGTCTACTACCTGCCTAGACGTGAACTCTGATGTCTACTACCTGCCTAGACGTGAACTCTGATGTTTACTACCTGCCTAGACATGAACTCTGATGTCTACTACCAGCCTAGACGTGAACTCTAATGTCTACTACCTGCTTAGACGTGAACTCTAATGTCTACTACCTGCCTAGACATGAACTCTGATGTCGACTACCTGCCTAGACTCGAACTCTAATGTCTACTACCTGCCTAGACGTGAACTCTAATGTCTACTACCTGCCTAGACGTGAAGTCTGATGTCTACTGCCAGCCTAGACGTGAACTCTAATGTCTACTACCTGCCTAGACGTGAAGTCTGATGTCTACTGCCAGCCTAGACGTGAACTCTGATGTCTACTACCTGCCTAGACTCGAACTCTAATGTCTACTACCTGCCTAGACGTGAACTCTGATGTCTACTACCTGCCTAGACGTGAACTCTGATGTCTACTACCTGCCTAGACGTGAACTCTGATGTCTACTACCTGCCTAGACGTGAACTCTGATGTTTACTACCTGACTAGACGTGAACTCTGATGTCTACTACCTGCCTAGACTCGAACTCTAATGTCTACTACCTGCCTAGACGTGAACTCTGATGTCTACTACCTGCCTAGACGTGAACTCTAATGTCTACTACCTGCCTAGACGTGAACTCTGATGTCTACTACCAGCCTAGACGTGAACTCTGATGTCTACTACCTGCCTAGACGTGAACTCTGATGTCTACTACCTGCCTAGACGTGAACTCTGATGTCTACTACCTGCCTAGACGTGAACTCTAATGTCTACTACCTGCCTAGACATGAACTCTAATGTCTACTACCTGCCTAGACGTGAACTCTGATGTCTACTACCTGCCTAGACTCGAACTCTAATGTCTACTACCTGCCTAGACATGAACTCTGATGTTTACTACCTGCCTAGACATGAACTCTAATGTCTACTACCTGCCTAGACGTGAACTCTGATGTCTACTACCTGCCTAGACATGAACTCTGATGTTTACTACCTGCCTAGACATGAACTCTGATGTTTACTACCTGCCTAGACTCGAACTCTAATGTCTACTACCTACCTAGACGTGAACTCTGATGTCTACTACCTGCCTAGACTCGAACTCTAATGTCTACTACCTGTCTAGACTCGAACTCTAATGTTTACTACCTTCCTAGACTCGAACTCTGATGTCTACTACCTGCCTAGACATGAACTCTAATGTCTACTACCTGCCTAGACTCGAACTCTAATGTTTACTACCTGCCTAGACTCGAACTCTAATGTCTACTACCTACCTAGACATGCACTCTGATGTCTACTACCTGCCTAGACATGAACTCTAATGTCTACTACCTGCTTAGACGTGAACTCTGAAGTCTACTACCTGTCTGTCGATAAATGGCAGACAAATTAAGCAAATATCTGAGCACAATGGAGCATTTAGAAGCTCAAGATGCCAGATGTTTCCCTCAGCAGTTGGTAGAGACGGAAACTGAAACAGTTGGTTAACCATAACAACCTCATATGGCCATGCTGTGCCGATATTGTGTTTAGAGCACACGACTGAAGACAAGTGAAAGTTATGTATTGTTTGCAGTTATCTTAGTTTGGTTAAAAAATGAATAATCATAAATGGCATTATTGTGATCTAGTGGGGAATGTGTTATATAACCTGCAATGTTTCCGTTTTTCTGCTGCCATGTTTTGCATTACTGATCTTGAATAATCTCTTTGATAATGTCAGATTTGAGTCTTGATTAGATGACCGATGTTGGGCTCTTATTTTGAAAAACAATCATACATTTCTCTGTGACATACGCACGTTTTCCTCGAATAATTCCGTTATTCCGTCTCACAGCGCCTCGTTTTCTTGACCACGCCTTCCACCGAGTTGCCGAAGACGAAGAAGGAACAGGAGAAGCTGCTGGCCGTCTTCGCGGCCGACGGCGACAGCCTCAACCAGAGGTCCCCGCCCACGAAGGACGGCTACATCCCCGTCGACGAGAAGGAGTCTCACTGCTAGAGACTCGAGGGTTGGAATCAGAGCCTCGGGGTCAAAAGGTCACTCCTCAGCTTTCGCACTCTGTCGGGCCCATCCCAACTCTCTCCGCAATACCTCACCAGACAAGGTGGCGAAGCGGGCACGGTGCAGACTTTAAGAGTCGCCATCGACCCGTCGCTGCTTCTCTGCTGCTTTCTGAGCTTTTCTCTCAAGTACACTGCCTTCAGTGTGACGGCATCAGGATTGTTACTTAGAGAGTCACACTAGTTGGTTACCATCTCGTTTGCCAGTGGCAGGGTCTCACATAAGCTTGAAGAAATGAGAAAAAAAATGTGGCCATTGTTGTGACACAGTGGCTAAGAATTTACTTTTGATTGTGTCTGCTTTCTAAGGAAGCATTTTGTTTCTTCTCTCTCTCTTATGGACATCTCTAATGTTCAGTTAGGTTGACATGACATTCCAGTTACTTCATTGTAAAAGTGTAATTCCATCAAATCGATCCACGTTATCATCTCAGGATGTAAGATTTTCTAATGAAAACAAATCCTACAAAACATACTAATAATCAAGCTTCACAACTCAATAATTTGATTTTTAAATGTATATGTAGCCGAACTGACGACTCAACTCAATGAACTTTGTTCTTCTGTTTTTTTGGTGGGGTTTTCAGATTAATGTTATAATGCTCATTTTTTTCTTTTGCTGAACATTGCACAGTTGCATGAATATGTCTTGTGCTTATTTTTCCTGAATGTTTACATGATTTTAATTTAGTTGATTTCGCCTTATCCCTAATGTATTGAATTGTATGGAATTAAAATGTATAAAGTGCCTGAAGGGGACAGTTGTGCCATTTAGATAATATGAGCAGGGCAGGCTGGTTGATCTCTCTTTCTGCTTTATAATAATAAATGTGCGCATGTTTTTTTTAGATGTGTGTATGGTCCATTATTGCTGATAGGGAATACTTTTACAACCTTAACTTTTTTATGCTAAAATTATTTTTTATGGCTGAATAAAAAATAAATGAATTTGATATTTGAATGCGTGTTTATATATTGTTTTCGAGTTATGTTTATAATTTTGGGACATTAAATACTAATGTAAAATCTTATATATTTGTAAAAATATTTGTTGTCAGTCTCAGTGTAATTTACACCTACTCTTTTTCTGTATCTCCGAGCACTAATTTCCTAAGAAATCTTATTTTACGACATGGCATATGTAAAAGGCGTTAAGTTAGCGCAATTACATGTTATCTTATTGTCAGTGATCTTTATAGGAATATGTGCAACTATTACAATACAATGTAGTATATGTCTAGACTCTATATCAATCAAATAACATACTCTATATTTATTGTATTGCTTTTGTATTTTCTTATTATAAAAACATATTTAAAAGTGTTAGTTTAGATAATAAAAAAACATTAATAATCTCTCCCACAAAAAGACAACTTTACTATAATCACCATGCAGTTCTATAGATATAATTACATTACATTACATGTCATTTAGCAGACGCTTTTATCCAAAGCGACTTACAATAAGTGCATTTCAACCTAGAGTACAAACTAAGAACAACAAGAATACAGGAAGTAACATTTCCTCAACATAGTCGAACTACAAAAGTACCATAAGTAAGTGCTATCTAAGTGCTATCTAATCCTTCAAGCTCCTGCACATTAGTTCTGAATAAAATGTGACATGTGGGTGTACTTATTTTCTTCCTTGTGCCTCACGCCTTCAAAACAGCAGATTCTTGGATCATCCCTACGGAAGCCGAGAAGGCCGCGTTAACACTTATTTGTTTGATGCCATTATCTCGAGATCAGAAGTGAATTAATCTCATTCAAACAAGCTTTGATATTTTGAGATCAAGAAGATGATTAACTTGTGATCATGACATAACACGCATTTACCAAGTGACACAAATATGAACGGCTTATACAAGATATTTATAGTCGGTGACGTTGGGGAGATACTGCAACATTAAACAATACTTTAAGAATTTAAGGCGGACAACTAATCTGAAAGTGACAAGCTACTCCCAGTGCTGTTATTTTCCCTTTCATCGCAATTCAAAAGGATTTAACGGAGGCGTTAAAGTCTCGACTGCAACTCTGAGGACGAGAGACGATCCTTCAGAACTCCACAAGAAGAAATGGCCGGAAGCTCCTACGAATCCAAAACTGTTAAACACACAGAATTGATTTTATAAACAATTTTCGAAAACTATGGAGTGAAAATAGCACCGAAATCTGAGCTCTGACAAAAGGAGGATGTCAACTGATTTGACACAATAGAGACGAATCTCTCAACAGAGGCGGCGTCGCTCTGCAGCCTCAGGGAATGGATGCTCCTCTTTACCATATTTGCACATATATATTTTTTTCCAGTCTCACACACATAATATCTATGTCGATCAAAGTTTACTTTTACGCACATCATCTCTTCAAAACGTGTTCACCAATCGATTAACCTTGAGATAAATACCTAGTATACTGGCACTGAATGTATCCTTAGAAATAGGATTTATTTTAATATATATATATATATATCTTCTTTTTTTCTGAAATTCAGCTCAAATAATTTCAGTCGTAGTCAATGATTTATTTAAGTGAAAGACAAAATACCAGTGTGAGAATACTCTACATCGAGTTAGAATCCAGCGTTAAATATGTTATTTCTTGAAAATACAGAAGTATATCAACAACCATACTTAGCAAGAGCAAAAATAATCATTATGCAAAAGATTGGCCACCGTCAGTGTTACGTAATTTTCCAATAGTATATTGGCTCAATAGCTGCTGCATAAACAAAGCAACATCGCAATGTTTTTATGTATCTTATTTTATCTACGGCTGGGAAGTTAAATCCTAATGATAATTATATTTTTCATAAACAGTGTTATGTTTTGGATGACAAATCGTAATCTGCACCCCAAAAAAAAGGTAACTACAGCAGCTGACATTGATATGGTGGAGGAAAACGCAATATTATAATCCTCCTCAATTATTTTTAAAGAAGTAACTAGTAACTATAACTAATTACTAATTTTCAGTAACTTGCCCAACACTGATTATAATATAGTATATACGAATATATACAAAGAAGCAGAACATACAAATTCTCAAGTAGCAGACATACAACTTATGCTTATGTAATAAAATAGTTTTAAAAAGCAGCTTGTGTCTTAAAAGTACGACTCACTTCTTTCCTCACCGTTAGCCATGTGGACGTGTAACTTGCAGAAGTGCCCGGATGTGGCTCGTCGTTGGCGTCCGTCTGCATCATCACGCTCCGCCAGCAGGGGTCGCTGTGGTCATTATTCTGACTCGGCCACTGTTTACGGAAGTCCAAGTGACGTGTCACTGTCCACTGAAGCATTGTGGGAAGGGAAGTGGAGCTGGCGGCCGCTGATGGCAGACTGCTCAATTTGACGAATATATTCGATAAATGAGCCGCCTTAAGAAACGGAGACGAGCGGGGAGCGATGCTACTTCGGGGAGCTAACGTCCGCGGGCTGTGAAGAAGAGACACGTATGCCGGTGTCATCGCTGCTCTACTGCGCACGGGCGCTCACAGCAGAGACGTGGTTACACTGTGTCAATGGACCGCGGCGTTTTTTTATTTCCTTTTCCAAGACAGCCGAATAAAGTAGCGGCGGATTACAATCCCCCCCCCAACGGCGGACGGTTGGGGGGCGACTGCGCGCCGGCATTCCTCGATAGTTTGAAGTCTCGTGAGATTTTCGGTCGAAGACGCCGTCGAAGATGTCGACCAGCAGCCCCGAGGCGGTGAAGAAGCTGCTGGAGAACATGCAGACGGACCTGCGGTCGCTGTCCATGGAGTGCAAGAAGAAATTCCCCCCAGTCAAAGAGGTGAGCCGAGCTAGCTAGCTCAACTGGGCCGTTTACCAATCGTGTGTGGCGGCTTCTCTCATGTACGTGTCCGTTTTATGGTCGTTAAACCGTAGCTTTGACACATTTAGTTTGATAGTGCCCGCCCCCCTTTCCCATCAAACACCGGGCCCCTGCTCTCGTTGGGACGTGGACTCTTCACTTGTCCTCTCTCGCTCTCCGGGTTCACTCAAAGTTGTGTCAGCTGCTGGGCCTTCCTGCCAACCAGGCGTTCATTTTAAAGGAATTTACAGGTGTTTAAAAAAAAAACCTTTTTTTGGTTCGTGCGGATACAATGAAATATTGTTGATTCTCGGCCTTTTATTTTGAAATTTGTGATTCAGCCCATATAGTTTCATGCCCCCACTTATTGCAGTCGAATCCCGCCATTTAAAACATATACAGCCCACATATAAGATCTAGAAATGTGTTTCTCAGAATGTAACTGTTGCACAACTACAACCCAAAACAAGCTGCCTGGCTAGATGAATGCAACTCGTGAGGAACTATTTTGTTGTGTGTGTGTGGGGGGGATTTGTGAGAGCCAGGCTTTTATTTTGATAGAGCAGGGGACAATGAGTGGACAATCAGGTGAGCTATTTCTAGAGGCTTGTTTTAGTTTTCTAAACGTGTCATAGACGCCCATTGTTTGACTTGAATAGGTTTCTCTCGGATCTCACGTTGCAGCTTAGTTTCACAACAACGCTCGCCAGTGTTGACGTAACCAAGAGCAATTTTACACGAGTGTTTTTACATTTATATCCTGGGAATGAATTAAAGTCTGCGGCTGCTGACACGGCTTCGCTGTGTCGCGGTCTTTGGTCGGCTTAGTTTCAGAACAGAGCAGTACAGGGAGGCACAATGTCAGGGCTGTTAGGGATTGGCTGAGCTTTTATTTCCTAACTGTGTGGACATCTATAGAGGCATTTTCCTTTTCTTTCTATAATGTACTTGGCACTGAAACGCGCACATGTTATAATAAGTGACTCCGCCGACACCCTCCCGGTCAGATCCTCTTTACCTTAATTCCCAGTGACTTCCCAGATAGAGTAAGCTCGCTGTTTGCAGATGAAGCGCCGCACTGTCGGCTGCTGGGTGTTTTCGAGGTCATGGAAATACTCGCCATCCGGCTAAGCTACCGGCTTAGTTTTCTCTCCCTTCAGCCCTCACCGTGGTTATTTGACATCACGCTGACTAAGAGGAAAAAAGTTGAGTTTCCAGTTCCTGTATGTGCTTCAGTCGCCGCCTACACCTGGTGTCGCCTCTCAGGCCGCCGGCTGCATCTTGCCGAGGGGCCCTCGCAGAACCTTTCCTTCAGTATTGATTCATCACCAGCCATGTTCCCTGGTTCCTTTGATGTTCCCCGCAACCCGAGCTCACTCGCAACTCCATTTCATCCCGTTGATAGAGTTGCGATTGAAACCACTTTATTTTTCGCCCCCCGATCGTGGTTTTATTTGCTGGGGTGTGCTCCTCACACTATCCATTATTAGAATGCGATTAATTTCAAAGGTTTGTCAGTTTATTTAACCGGTTCACACCGTCACCACATACCGCTTTGAAATGAATTGGCTGTCACAACATGTTAAACTAGAACGGGCACTCGGTAGAGCGCATACCTTCGCCGCAGCCACATTTTGGCATTAGTTGCATGCCAATTGGATAAAAATTAACCGCGCTATGGTAAAAAGAAGATGTTGTCCTTTTCGTGACCTTGACCTTTGACCCGATCGATCCCAAAATCTAATCAAATGGTCCCCGGATAATAACCAATCATCCCACCACATTTCATGCGATTCGGTTTAATACTTTCTGTGTTATGCGAGTAACACGCATACAAATAAATAAATACACGGCGATCGAAACATAACCTTCCGCATTTTCAATGCGAAGGTAATTGATTACTGTCTTGTTTGTGGGTACATTTAAAAAAAACTTAATACCACAGCGTCAGATCAAAGAAGCCCTGTGCTCGTTTCTCAATCCGTCTCCCACAGAGACATTGCTCCACAGCCAGTGGAGCCGATCGGCTCGAGACGTTCGTGGAGAATCCACAGAAACATAGCAACAGGAAGTGGGGATTTGGAGAATTGTTGCGCTTGAAACTCTGACTGGATTCATCCGTTTTCTTTCAAGTCGGCTCCACACACACACAAAAAAGAAGACTTTGAGCATGTTTCTAAGGCATCTGTGATGAGCTTCCCTAATGTCGCTGTTCAAAGGAATGACGTCAGCCAGTTCCACACAAAACAAAACGGCCCCCGGCGAAGATCTGAAAGCACTTTCTGATTTGTAAAAAACAAATTTATATTGGTTCATTTGCGGTCACAATATGTTTGAATCTATTAAATTGATATAATATTAACATGGAAGACACCTACAGGATTAATATACTGTACACAGGGTTCGTACGGTCATGGAAAACCTGGAAAAGTCATGGAGTCAAAGGAATTTTAAAATGGGTATTTCCAGGCCTGGAAAACTCCTAAAAGTTTTGGAAAAGTCATCGAAATTTGTTATCACATATTAATTTACGCCGAGTTTGAAATAATTAATACGTTTTTTAAAGAAAGACGCTCAAAATATAAGCCTTCGTACGCTATCAATACGCACAATTTTCAAAAATGTTCATGTTAAAACCGAGATTTCAGTTTGGTCATGGGAATTTGGTTTAAAGTCCTGGAAAAGTCCTGGAAATCCATTGGTCAAAATGTGTAAGAACCCTGTGTACAACTACAATGCACACATAAAAGTAATTGTTAATGGGGGCTGTTAAATGCCGATAAAGAAATAGTCATTCTATCTTTTATTTTACGATCCGGCACAGTAGTACTGTTGACACCTAGACTAACGGTGCATAAAGACGACTCCTCTCCCAATGAAAGAAGTCATCCATGAAAATAACCACATTTACTGGTTTGGGGTGTTTTTTTCTGTTGCAATGAAAAAAATAATCAGGCCAGTGGTATTCCCCTCCGTGTGGTGGCGACTTCTTTCTGCTGACTGTCTCCAGAGAGATGGAAGGTGACAACAGAAAGCTTAAACAGCACTTTCTATGAGGAAGGAGGTGGAAAAAAATGCTTTCGCAAGCAAAAAAGAGACATTTAATTTGACTTTTAAGGCAACCGTCAAATAGTACGATGGAGCACACGAGAGGCTGAACACAGGAAGCTCACACAATCTGATTCTAATTAGAGTAACAGTGTGTATTAGTCTTATTTGAAGAAGAAAAACATATTCAAGGAGATTATTCAAGATTAATTTCCCTCCCTAACAGCCACTATTATCATTTAACAACACGATGGGGCGACGTATCCGGATCCAAACCTGCAACGCTCCCTCAATCTTTTTTTTTTATGACTGATTGATTCTGTGCTTTGGCTGAAACAAATGCCCATGTCAATGTCACAGAGCCAAAAACAATGGATTACATTTTTTTTGTTTATAATACATTTATTGACCCTCATATATAATGTAAACACTTTTGTGATGCTGGCAAAATACTAGCTATTTACAATTAATTTAAAATTAATTTAATATTTCAAATAGTTCAGACCACAGCTGTAAGTTTACAGCTTTAAACTAAATGTAAATGATTAATGCAAAGCCAGGGAAAATAAAGAGAGCAGGGTTCGTCATGGAAAACCTGGAAAAGTCATGGAATTTTTAAATGGTTATTTCCAGGCCTGGAAAAAACGTAAATCATAAAAGTTTTGGAAAAGTCATGGAAATTTGTTATCACATGTTCATTTATGCGGAGTTTAAAATAATTAATATGTTTTTTAAAGAAAGACGCTCAAAATATAAGCCGGCGTACGCTCTCAATACGCAACATTTTCTAAATTGTTCATGTTTATACTGAGATTTCAGTTTGGTCATGGAAATTTGGTTTAAAGTCGTGGAAATCCACTGGTCAACATGTGTAAGAACCCTGAGAGGCTTTTATTAAAAAGCATGACATTGTCTAAGCTGTTTATTTCTTTACAAATCTCACCTCTACCCCACACGTTGCAGTTCTTTCACTTTTTTTGGTAATCCTTCATAGCTCCGGTGTGTTCTGGGCTCCTCTGGGAACAGAGTTCTGCAGGGGAGACGTATTCCAGTAGGCGTCACTGGTTCCTTCAACTAAATATCAGAACATTGCATTTTGGATTTTTGCAGAAAAAAGGCTCACTGTACTTGTTATTGTTATGTTCAGCAAATGAACAACGCTTCAGGGCCCCGAGCGGGTCGAGGGAACCACAGGGGCAAACAAACCTCCGGGTTTCCGTTGTGACTCATTGCTGCAGCGCGCCGTATCAAAAGTATGTAATTATTACGCAATGGGAGAAAAAAAAAACCCTCTGTTCTCCTCACTGCCCTGCAAAGACGGAACGGAGCTCTGTTTGAGGAACAAAGGGGCGAAAAGGAGGCGAGCGAGATTTAAATTTTTAACCCTCCTGTTGCCTGCCAATAAACTAATTTTTTTTACTCTTTAGGTCAGTCGGACTGCAGCTATTTAAACCTCCAGAAAATTATTCTAATTCCAATTAGTTCCCATGTTTAAGTGTCGGGTACGTAATGTGTGTCTGTTGATACCTAAATAGGCCGTAAATAAAAAAAGTGTGTAGAAGGCTGCTGTGTAAACTTGTACATTTTTGAAGATTTAAAAATTTGCATTTTATAGTTATAATGACCTCAATATCATCCAAAACAACCCAAACCTATAAAATAGGTCTATCTATACACTGTTGATATTTCAGCCTGGGATCAAATTGACCCCAAAGAACACCGATGTGCACTAGTGTGTTCAGGACATTGAAAACATGTAATCATGTTCATTTTATGTTTACCCAGTTGTCCTCATAACCTTCCGCATTTTCAATGCGGAAGGTTATGTTTTGATCGCCGTGTATTTGTTTGTTTATTTATTTATTTGTATGCGTGTTACTCTCATAACTCAAAAAGTATGAAACCAAATCGCATGAAATTTGGTGGGATGATTGGTTATTATTCGGGGCCATTTGATTCAATTTTGGGATCGATCGGGTCAAAGGTCAAGGTCATGAAAAGGTCAACATCTTCTTTTTACCATAGCGCGGTCAATTTCTATCCAATTGGCATGCAACTAATGCCAAAATGTTCATAATTCAATGCCCAATCTTGTGATATGCGAAGGTATGCGCTCTACCGAGTGCCCGTTCTAGTTTGTGTGTGTTTTAATGACTTTCTCGGCTCACTTGGATAAAAAGCCGTGTTTTCTAAATGTATTCCTGTGGCCGCGGCGCTTAAAGGGTGATGGGTTCTCCAATCATCTGTAAAACACGCATGCTCAGGGTGTCGACGGATCGGGATCTTGAAAAATGCATCATGGGTAATGTTTGTTCAGAGCGGGGGGGGGTGGGGGGGGCTCGCCGCCACCTCTGGTATCAGGGTTTGGCAGATGTGGCGATGAAAAGAGGTAACATGCACGTTTTCCCCCCAGAATATAACCGCAGTTTAAATCGCTCATAGCTATCCCAGATGATCAAAAGCGTATCTGAGTCATAATCGGTCGCCTGCAGTTAAAAACAAGTTCAGAAGTCCACTGAAACCACCGCCGACGGTAATTTAGTTTGTACGGTAAACTGAAGCCGTCCGATTCGTTACTTTATAGTCATGTGATGCATATATAAATGCCAATTAGATGTCATCTGCATGAGAAATAAGGGAAGCGTTTATGTTTATGATCATTCTCTGGTTCAGTTGTTCAAAACCTGATCACTAATAAAGGTTTCCACTCTAAATGTAATTAATGGCACAAGTAATTGTGCAAAAGTCATACTAAGAGTGATACAAATCGAGTGTATAGCCGGACTCCCCATGTGAGCCGTACTTGATATATGTGGGCTTTGCAGATGCTCGTTACCTCGGCAACAGGTTGCCAAATGCACACAAAAAAAAGAAAAAGAAAGAAGCTCATCTCAGAACCAATGAAGGACATAAATAATGTATTCGTGGTCCGTGAAACTGCAGACTTGCAGTAGAGATGATGTCTCAAGGAGAGGGAGAGAGGGAGAGAGGGAGGGAGCAGCGATGGGAGAGAAGATCTTGAAAGGCGTGCGGTTGTTTGAGAACGTTAAGAACAACCTCTGTTTTAAATGCTCAACATCTTCAATTGACCCCCCCCCCCCAACCTTTACAAGAAGCTGTGTCTTGCACCGTGTGATGCATCGAACTTTGACCTAAATGTCTCCTCTCTCTCTCTCTCTCTTTTTCTTGTACCCCCAGGCCGCAGAGTCGGGCATCGTGAAGATAAAGACCATTGCTGCCCGGAACACTGGCATCCTGGCAGGTGAGTGAGGAACTGTGAAGGCACACACACACACACACACACACACACACACACACACACAGCTGATATGTCTAGTTGCCGCTCTTGTCAAAAAAGGATGTCACCCACGCAGTCGGCCTGCGGCAAGTCATTTGCATTGTGATGTAGGTACATTATATAAATATATATCTATAGAAGAAAGTCAAAATGATTTTCTGATAGATCACAGAGACCTGCATCTTGATTTCTCTCTCCGTCTTCGTCCCTCAGCTTTGTTTGTAAATTGATTTCATTTCGCCGGCGAGACATCTGCACGCTCTGACATCACAAAGCAGAGATCGACCGGCCGCGAGACGAGCGGTTGTTATCCTTTAACGGCCGACCGGCTGCCGGTCACCTGGGGCCGCTGTGCATCGAGGCCCCTGGGCGCATAAGGAGGGCCACTTTAGCTGAGAGAGTGTCTGTGTGCATGGGATTAAGTCCTGATGACACTCTGAAGACCCCCTGAAATGGCACTTTGAGGACGGGAGGGTGGCAGAGGGTCTTACCATCACTTCTCATATCTTCATTATTTTGATTATTTGGGGGATTTTGGTGAGAAAACATTCAACGCATTATTCTGCCGATCCATTCTGGAAATATGGGATACAACTTTGCATCCCGGGAACAGCTGATTGAGTCACATCTGATTCCATTTCAGTGCATTCCTCCTAATAAAAGTCTATATATAGGTAGGTGTCGTTCGATTAATCGTCTCTAAAGTATCGTTATTTCGGCATTTGGACGCCACTATTCGTCGACCTCTACTACAAAGCTCTTTCAAATGTGGCGGCCCTCTTGAATGCTCGAATGGGGATTTGTTTCTCCGCCGCCTCGATCAACTAAGTCCAGCTCCTGGTAATATTTGAGTTGACGCACAGTCGACACTTTCCGAGCTCCGCGGTCGACGGCGTGACTCCCACCGCTTCCCTGCAGAGAGCTCGTTTATCTTTGACTCCAGAATGCATTTGTCAAAGCGGCGTGATGAGGCGTAACGCCAAAGCTGGAGCGGAGAAGCCTGTGTGTGGGTTTGAGTCGGGGTCGGAGTTAACCGTGATGAAGGTGAAGATGATCCAGGGGGATGAACGAGAAACACTGGCTCACTGTTGTGATTAGACGTCAGGAATGTGTTAAATATCAATTTAACATGGAGACAAAGTTAAAATACATCCTCCAACTTTGATAGTTGAAAGAAATTATATATATATTATTTTAAATTGTTATATTTATTTTTATTTTTTGTTATTTTTATATATATATATATATTTTTCTTTCTTCTTCTTTCAACTAACAAAGTTGGAGGATATATTTTAACTTTTTTTTAATACATATTCTATTTAAAGTTAGTGTCTGTTTTTGTTGTTTTTATGCTGTTGTTTTGACCATTACATCTTTGCCTTTTGTAATATTTATAAAAGGCTTCAGATTATAGTGATTAACTGTAATTTGGATTCATTAAACAACATGCTGTGATTTATGCGGCAAGGTTTTGTAAGTGAAAATAATAATTTCACGGCATTGTGAAACAATTCTGTAATTTTAATGTTGGCACATTTGTCCTTTTTTTTGGTAACACTTTTTTTGTGTGCACATATTCTTTTATCACTTACATTTTTTTTTTTTACACATTAGTGCTTTTCCTTTCCTCCCTGTATTTGAAGCATCTGGACAGCTATACAAATAAAAAACAACTAACCCCCATTTTTCTTCGTCTCTCTGCCTGTTGCCTGCAGCTCTGAAGGAGAACAGCCTAGAGGTGGTGCAGCCGTTCCTGATGGGCTGCGGCACCAAAGAGCCAAAGATCACCCAGCTGTGTCTCGCCGCCATCCAGAGACTCATGTCCCACGAGGTGGTGTCCGAGGTGAGCGCCTTGAGTGAACGCCGGCAACGTGATCAAATACGTTCGACCAATTGATAAGATGCAGTCGTGTAAATTGGAAATATCAAAAAAAGTTTCTGATCTTTTTTTACTCTAAATGAATATTAGGCCATTAAATTATCAAACAAAAATTCAGTTTTTGTCCTGGGTGAAGAATGTAGGGTCATGACTTCTTTGAGTTGGAGGATAAACACCCAGCCTCCAACACAGAACATCTAGATGACATCAAATTGAGTCAGATTTGTCCTCAAAATCTCTCGGGCTTCATTTCCTTCATCTTCCCCTTTTTTAGTTGACCTCAATAAGAACCCCCCCCCCCCCCCCTCATCTTGAGTCATTCTGTCCCTCTCGAGTCATCACTAAGTATGCCAAATCAATACACATGTCCGTGTGGAGAATATTATTATATTATATAGTCATTAAGAAGACAAATATCCACTTCACCCGGTTGTTTTTCCTAGCCATACGATATATATATATATATATATATATACAGGACTGTCTCAGAAAATTAGAATATTGTGATAAAGTTCTTTATTTTCTGTAATGCAATTAAAAAAACAAAAATGTCATGCATTCTGGATTCATTACAAATCAACTGAAATATTGCAAGCCTTTTATTCTTTTAATATGGCTGATTATGGCTTACAGCTTAAGAAAACTCAAATATCCTATCTCTAAATATTAGAATATCATGAAAAAGTATACTAGTAGGGTATTAAACAAATCACTTGAATCGTCTAATTAACTCGAAACACCTGGAAACACATTTTCAAATGTTTGATTTTGTTTTGCTGTTATAAATCTTTTTTTTACTTGGTCTGAGGAAATATTCAAATTTTATGAGATAGGATTTTAGAGTTTTCTTAAGCTGTAAGCCATAATCAGCAATATTAAAAGAATAAAAGGCTTGCAATATTTCAGTTGATTTGTAATGAATCCAGAATGCATGACATTTTTGTTTTTTTAATTGCATTACAGAAAATAAAGAACTTTATCACAATATTCTAATTTTCTGAGACAGTCCTGTATATACACGCACGCACGCACGCCCAACACGTATGATGAATAAGTGAGTGAATATATTTCCCTAATGTTCCTTAAGACTTTGTAAATTCCGTTTACACACGCATGCAGATTTAAGCTTTACATGAGCTGATGTCATGAGTGAAGAGGTTTGTAACTTTTTTTAAATTTTTTTAAATAACCCAGCTGGAGTCCGACCCGAGTTAAGAGTCGTTTCAGGGCTGTCACCCTGGAGCTGCTGCCTTGATAATACGCTGTACAAAGGCTGTTATTAAAAAGATCATGGAGCCATGCCGGGCTTCCTAAATATTTTTTTGAAATCGGCCGTCATCGGTTTCAAAGCGTCCGCCTGTGGAAGGAGAGCCCGAGTGCCCCAGAATAATACCGTACGATAAATGTGACGTGACAGGTGTGACTCTCAAACCACTTCTTTTTCATTCCATATGATTCACATTTGTGTTACAACTAATTATCATTCCTAATGCATCTGTTAAGTTTCCAATGAACCACGACAAAAAAAGCTCAGCGTCACAACTTGCTTTGTCTTAACAGTCCAACACCTTCAAATATGCTGTTTACCGTTATATAAAGAAATGAAGAAAAACACATTAAATCCTCATATTTGAGAAAGCGGGGCCGGCTGTTGTTTTGCCATTTTTGCTTCACTCTAAATAACCATGATTGTGGAAATTGTTTATTTATTTGATGTCAACTAATCGGCCCGTAACGGGAGGAAGACACACACACACACACACACACACACACACCACATATTCTACAACACAACTGTTTGGGATGTAGCGTAAACTCTCTTAACGGAGAGACATCGGCCCGTTGAATCCGGCGTCATCTTGAATGTCGTAGTGGATTTAGAACTGAAACACAAAGTGGATAATTGATCATATTGAGTAATTAATCAATTTAAAGTGCCAAACAGTCGCTGGTTGCAGCTTCTCAAGTGTGAAGACGTGTCGATCTTGTTCTTTGTTTGATATGTGTCGTTTTTTGTTTTTGATTTTTGGTCTGACCAACGATGCGATATGTCATCGACTCATTTTGTAATCTTCAAAAAGCAGAAACTCATTTTGAAAATAAAAAAATGTAAAGCAAATTTTTTTTTTGATTAGATTTTTTTCCCTAAGAAAGCTCACGCCGTGTCACTTCCTCTGAGCGTCAAGCGATACGAACCGGTACCGAGCGTCTTCGTGAAGTCGACGATGCTGTGACCCCGGAGCAGGCGGCGCCAGCTGGTCACACACACACACACACGTGTGTGTTTCCGCGTCTCACTTTACTTTGTTGACTTTGCAGACCGGTGGATGATCACGGTTTTCACAAAGATCACCCGTAAACAATACCTCCGTTGTTTTGTGCCCGTGACAGGCGGCGGCGGGGAACATCATCAACATGTTGTGGCAGCTGATGGAAAACGGGTTGGAGGAGCTGAAGCTCCTGCAGACGGTGCTGGTGCTGCTCACCACCAACACGGTCGTACACGATGAAGTGCTTTCCAAGGTACGGCTGCGACGCACGGGCTGTTTGTATACGTGTCTCGCTCCCTTCTACTGTCTATACGCGGAGCCCGCAGGTATCCAGGGTTGTTTCTCAGTGAGTCTCCATCTATTTATTACCTGCGGAAGGTAATGTTTTGATCGCCGTGTATTTATTTATTTGTATGCGTGTTACTCGCAGAACTCAAAAAGTATTAAACCGAATCGCATGAAATTTGGTGGGATGATTGGTTATTATCCGGGGACCATTTGATTAGATTTTGGGATCGATCGGGTCAAAGGTCAAGTTCAAGGTCATGAAAAGGTCAACATCTTCTTGAATCGCATGGAATTTGGTGGGATGATTGGTTATTATCCGGGGACCATTTGATTAGATTGTGGTATCGATCGGGTCAAAGGTCAATGTCAAGGTCATAAAAAGGTCAACATCTTCTTTTTACCATAGCACGGTCAATTTCTATCCAATTGGCATGCAACTAATGCCAACATGTTCATAAATCAATGCCCAATCTTGTGATATGCGAAGATATGCGCTCTACCCAGTGCCCATTCTAGTTGATAAACTGTTGTTATACAGTTTCATCACATATAAATACGTATATTTCCCATATCCTTGCTCCAATTTGTACGGACTAATTCTGTTCACCCTAATTTCTATAAATGTCCCAACTCTTTAATTAAGTCTTTACCTGTAATGGCCCGACATGATTTAGTTTTTTCCCCTTCTGATGATGGACCACAAATGCAGCAGCAGTTAATTTGGGTTCAGCTGCATAATAAGTTTACGTTTTGACCGCAGGCCATCGTGCTGTGTTTCCGACTTCACTTCACCAAGGACAACATCACCAACAACACAGCGGCCGCCACCGTCCGACAGGTCGTCACCGTGGTCTTCGAGAGGATGGTGGCTGAGGACGAGCGGTTCAAAGGTCAGAGGGCGCTGGTTCCCGTTTGAGGAGAATGGAGAGTTTATGTAGGGGTCAAAGTAGGGATTCTGGTGGGATGCCTTGATCCTTGATTATTAATCTGTAACATCCCGACTCTAAAGTGTTTCGCAATATCTAAAATAAATCTGTTGCACCCACCCAGGCATTGTGGAACAGCCTCTTCCGGTCATGGGGAACACCAACAGGCGTTCCGTCAGCACGCTGAGGCCCAGTGCTAAAGACGCATACATGATGTTCCAGGTATGTCCACCAGGGGGCAGCAGCAGCCTTCTACACAGTGTCATGCCCTCTTCTCAGGGTGCAAGTAACCTTTGGACCAAGGACTAGAGACAATACATCTAAATGGTCCGCACCATACTGGTATTTCCAAACACACGAGCTGGTGTTTTAAAGTTGAGAACATAAATTGCTTTCATCTCTGCGATGACGTGACGTTTGCAGGAAGAAGTGACGAGGTCCTTTTGGTGCGATTGTTTCTCATGAGCAGAGCTCAGTGACCACAGCGTCACGGATCCACTGTGATGTGTGTCGGAGGTAACCCTACATTGTTGTGGGCCTCTTCCCTGCAGGACTTGTGCCAGCTCGTGAACGCCGACGCCCCCTACTGGCTGGTGGGGATGACGGAGATGACGCGGACGTTTGGCCTGGAGCTGCTGGAGTCCGTTCTGAATGACTTTCCCGAGGTGTTCCTACAGGTACATGCAGCCTCGCATGAGACGGACAGTGAACTTGTCTTCCTCTCGATTTTTGTTTCATCCGATTTTTCTGTTGCGTTGTCCGCCGCCTGTATATATTTAATTACCTTAACGTCAGAGATTGTCCAGCTCACTGCCGCGTGGAACGAATGCTCTTCACCAGCAGCGTGTGTCTTTCTGATCTCTTCTTCTGTTTCACACGCAGCACCAGGAGTTCAGCTTCCTGCTGAAGGAGCGCGTTTGTCCCCTCGTCATCAAGCTCTTCTCGCCCAACATCAAGTTCCGCCAGGGCTGCAGCGCCATCTCGCCGGCGCCCGTGGAGAAACCGTACTTCCCCATCTGCATGAGGCTGCTGCGCGTGGTCTCGGTCCTCATCAAGCACTTCTACACATTGCTGGTGAGGGGCCGATGGTCGGCCGGCCAGAGCTGATACTCTGATTTCATCTGGTCTGATTAGCATTGGATTAGCGTCGCAGTATTTTTGTCTTAGTTTGGCTCCGGGACCTTTTAATGAGCTTAGCTGCATCCAAGTAATGAAACATTTCAGCTGTTTTTTAATATATATTACATCAATCTACGAAAATGGTAATTTGTCTTTTTGCCCATCTACCAAGAAACGTGTTACGCCACGGAATAACTTCATCAAAGCCCGCAAGGGATTCTGGGATTTAGCTAGGGACGGGTCAACGCTGGTCTGCTCCAATGGGATTGTGTGTGTGTGTGTGTGTGTTTGTCTTGCAGGTGACGGAGTGTGAGATCTTCTTGTCCCTGCTGGTGAAGTTTCTGGACGGGGAGAAGCCGCAGTGGCTGAGGGCGGTGGCGGTGGAGTCGGTCCACAGGCTGTGTGTGCAGCCACATTTATTACGGTAAACTACGGTTCGGCCGACTTCAAACGTCTCCCAGAAAGTTGAGCTTTTATTGTGTGAGAGAAAATAAGTTGATTAGTGCCTCCCACTTCTTGAGTGTGGGTAATCATTCCTTAATGACTCTTCAGGTAGCAGCCACACTGCGTAGTGTATCTGGTCATGATAGTTATATGTTCCTATAATTGCTGATTTATTATGATAAGTATTTATGTATTTATTTTACTGCTCTTTAAACAACGTTGATAATAAATAATGATAAAGATATTTAACCGTGCCATAAGGACTTGACAAGCCAATATTAATTTGACCTGCTATGTACAGCTGAGTCTGAAAGCTGAGCAAAGTGAGACGACACACAGCTGAGAGGTCCTGAAATGGTTTTATTCTCACCGTATAGTTCTGTCTTGTTGTTTCTGTTTCGCTAACCTGTCATCTCAAAATTCTCTCTTTTCCTTTTTAAGTTCGTTCTGCCAGTCATACGACATGAAGCAGCACTCCACCAAGGTATTCAGAGACATTGTCAACGCCCTGGGCTCCTTCATCCAGTCCCTCTTCATCATCCCAAATGCAGGCAACAATACTGCAGTCAGTGCACCTGCTGGTCAGTTCAATGAGTATTATTATTATTATTTTTAAAAGTGACCAAATCTTCATTCTGAGCTCTCTTTAGACTGGTACTAATACATTTTAAAGTGTTTTATTCAATAACGACTTTAACTGGAGCTGTAGGCAAGTTGATGCATTTCAGTTTGTGTCCATGAAGTTCTTTAGATGTCAAAGAAATGTGTTGAAAAATAAGATCTCAAAACAAATATCCTGATTTTGGAAAGGAGCTCGAATTAAAATGAAATCAAACCGTGACGTACAGACACACGTTGTCATAAGAAGGCGATTGGGTTTTTAAAAAAGTTGCATGAATGCGTGTTGTCTTTCAATTTAAATCTTGCGACTCATGCCGCTCTGTCCATCTTCTCAGTTTATCCGTCTTCCGCCATAACAATCTGACTCCCCGTCCAGGTGGCTCCGGGTCGGGGGCCCAGGGTGGCGCACAGGGCGGCCCGGGCACCGGAGGGGTCAGCGGCAACCTGACCACCCAGGCTGCGTTTGAATACCGCGGCACCTGGATCCCTCTGATGACCGTCAGTGTGCAAGGCAGCGCCAAGGCCACCTAGTAAGTACCAGTATTTACTTCCTGACTGCCTTTCACCATTTTATTTAAATTATTTCATCTGCTAAATGGGATACATATGAGCTTGTAGCATAGCTATTACGTTAGCTGCATCCTGCAAGCAGTGATTAACAATTTAGCTTTAACTTCCTGTTACCTTAGGGTCAATTTGACCCCATTCAATGTTTCACCCTCCTGTTACCTTTACATTTACTAACATATTTTACCCTCGGGGTCAATTTGACCCCAGCAATTAAAACCTCCAGAAAATTATTAGAATTAATATTGTTTTCCAAGTTTAAGTGTGAGTTACTTTATGTTTGTTTGTTGACTACCTAAATAGCCCTTTAAATATATAAAGAAGTTGATATTTCTTATATGTTTGACACAGTGAAAAACAGCCTGGGGTCAAATTGACCCCAAAGAACACCGACATTAAACATTGAATGGGGTCAAATTTGACCCTAAAGGTAACAGGAGGGTTAAACAACAACAGGGGATCATAATATGGCATATATTGACCGAGGTTTAACAAAATAAATATTTGTCCTTCCGGGCCTCACAGGAAGGCTCGGTTTGAGTTGCATCAGCCAGAGGCCTCCTTTCTGATCGGAATTAGGATTCTTGGTGGTGGTTTTGGAGGCTGAAGTTAGGCGCACACCTCCGTCGTCCTATAGCTCTCCTTCTCTTTCATCCTCTAGTCTAGAGATGCTGGACAAGGTGGAGCCCCCGTCCATCCCGGAGGGCTACGCCATGTCTGTGGCCTTCAGCGCCCTGCTGGACCTGGTGCGGGGCATCACCTCCATGATCGAGAGAGAGCTCGCCGTGGAGGAGGAGGCGGCCGCCGAGTTCAGGGAGACTCATCCCGCTCAGGCGTGGCAGCCGCAACCTGGTGAGCGCGAACGGGAGGAAGACGGGCATGTGCTCACAATGCTGAGAGATATTAGATATAAGGCAATCAAATGAAATATGAAGGTATTTGTAAGCTTGGGACACTTGTTAAGGGGGACATTCCAAAGCATGTGCACACACACACACACACTGCTTTACTGCAACCAGTCAACAATGTGGGTGGTAGCACTTCTACGACCCCTGGTGGCCAATATTGTGCCTTCATCTCTTTTTAAAATGGTGGCATGTTTAGTTTCTTTTGTCCAAGTGATACTGAAGTGAATGAATCCCTGAATATACGGGTGGATGCATTGTGTCGTCTCAGGAGTTCACCTGGTGTGGGAGGAGATGGTCAGTGCCTGCTGGTGTGGTCTGCTGGCGGCTCTGTCTCTGCTGCTCGACGCCAGGTAAACGGACATGTTGCACGAGGAAATCCCCCAAATTCCAGGTTATTCGCCACAAGGCGGGACGACGCGCTTCACCGTCTCTCTCTCTCTCTCTCTCTCTCTCGTCCCTTCACGTCAGCACCGATGAGACGGCCACGGAGAACATCCTGAAGGCGGAGCTGACCATGGCCTCGCTGTGCGGTCGGCTGGGCTTGGTGACGCCCCGCGACGCCTTCATCACGGCCATCTGCAAGGCCTCGCTGCCGCCGCACTACGCCCTGACCGTGTTGAGCAGCAACGCCGCCAACCTCTCCGGCAAAGGTGCGGCTCCTCGGTTGAGAATGCTACTTTTTTTTTTTTAACATCGCAAACACAGTACGAGCAGTTCCTCCGCGGTCCCGTTTGCCTCTTTTTATTTGTACAAGATGTCGCCCAAATATACGCCCGTGTACACACACACACACACACACACACGCACATAAATAAATTCCTACTGCACACCGTGTTGGCATTAAAAAAAATCCAATATGCAGAGCTAATAGTCCCCCGTTCCTACCCCGAGGATGGCCTCTGGTCATGTGTGTTCACGTTAAACTAACAAGCACCGCTCGTCTCCCGTATGGGAGACGTGAACGCGGCTTTAAATATAAAATGTTGGCGCGTTGCCTGTTCCTCTTATTGCATGAATCCATAACTTTTTTTTACCGCGGCTTCCAATTAGGAACACCGCGGAGAAAGTGTCTGGGGAATTTAGACGGCACACACACACACACACACACAGCTGCTCTCAAACCAACCACTCAGACATTCGTTATTTGCATATTAGCTTGTAGAGATAAAGCCGGCAAATTGGGTCTCAACTGGCGATGGATGTTTGCCTATGGAGTTAATTAAGAAAGCTTTTCTTGCATGTCGTAAGCTTTTTTTTTTTTTTTTCTACAAAACCTGTTTGCGTGCTCCTGACTCCTGTGTTGCGCGCTTGTGTGTGTGTGTGTGTGTGTTCCACAGCATATTCCATCCAGGGCCACACTGTGCAGATCATCAGCCCCTCCAGTGAGTCTCATCAGCAGGTGGTGGCTGTGGGGCAGCCGCTCACCTCGCAGCCCCAGGGCACTGTGGTGGTAAGGACACACACACACACACACACACACACACACACACACACACACACACACACACACACACACACAGTTATGAAGAGGCTATCGCTACCCTTGACATTTTCCCCCAAAAACATGTTGTAATCAAGAGAATTCCTACAACACAACTTAACAGCTGTGAAAAAGAAGCCAAACTGTTTGGGGGCATAAGTACCTTGAATGCTCCAAATAAGAGACACGGTACTGGCGACCGAAACCTGAGGCAGGAAGGAGCCCAGTTAAGTGCCTAAGAAGAGGGTCGCGTCCAATTGGGCTCCGGAGTTAGCCATACAAAAAGACACCCACATGTGCTCTCAGATAGAATGAAAAGCAGAGCAATCTGTTTATCAAGTCGTCCACGTTGTTTTTTTTAATCAGCATTTTATGCACAACGCCCACGTACAAACCTCACACACTTTGTCCCTCGAGGCGGCATTCGAGTCGGCGACAAGTGTTATAAACATAGGCAGGTCGGGCGAGCTCGTGCATCTAAATTTCCCTCGAGGGCAATAACATTTTCCAAATACACAGGCTGTAACCGTAACCAGAAATCGTTATCCTATAATTAGAAATCTCCCCATAGAAATAATAATGTGAACCCGGTCTCAGGTCTGTGCATATATTTCCTCACCTTGTTTGTGTTACCATGGCCGTGACTGTTGGGCCTCATGCTACCAACATCTTGTGATTTTAGTACATTTGTTGTCCCTTTTCACTCATTGTGATTTTGCCCCGGGGAGACGCATCAGCCAAATCTTTAAGGACTCCTATTAAAATGTCCTATAATTGTCTGTCCCTCCATCAGCTCACTGCCAAGAACATCCAGTGCATGCGAACCCTGTTGAACCTGGCCCACTGCCACGGGGCCGTGCTGGGCACCTCCTGGCAGCTGGTACTGGCTACGCTGCAGGTACGACCGACTCACATCTCACTGAACGGCACACACACACATGAGGCAAAATAGACATTCTCTCTGACGCCTCCTCTAACAAGGAAAATGTATATGTTAAGTCAATGACTTGCTAAGAATAACTATTAATAACGTGTTAATTCACCTGTTTTTAGCGCTTTGTAAAATTCCCACAAAACGTTTGCGGCCGATGATGTAAATGTAGTTTCTTCTCCCTTTTTGCCTCCCAGCACTTGGTGTGGATCCTGGGGCTCAAGCCGGGGATGGGTGGTGCCCTGAAGCCTGGTCGAGCCGTGGAGGGACCCAGCACGGTGACGTTTAGGGACTGTGGTTTAGCTAGGGACTGTGCATTGAACGTGCCTCGTGTTCTTCCCACCTCGAGGTTGAAGCCGATGAGCTGACCGGTTGTGTCTTTAACAGGTGCTGACCACAGCCGTGATGACGGACCTCCCCATCATCTCCAATATCCTGTCCAGACTGTTTGAGAGTTCCCAGTAAGGACTCGTCCTTTTTTGTGAATGTCATCACTCATTTCAAAACTCCAGATATTCCCTATACTCTGAAATAGTCTAGTAGATTATTTTTTTTTCTTCGAGAAATCTACTTTTTTAATGCTTAGAACCAATAATAACAATAGTGGCGTGAATATTTTTGTTTGTTTGTTCAGTAAACCTTTGTTTGCGTAGTTTTAGACGCAATTAATACAATCTTTCTACCGTCATCCTCATAAATATTTATTGGAATGACCTGAAGTATAACATGCGGAAAATGTGTGGGTTGTGGATCCTGGTGAAAATCTTTAATTCTTCCCAATTAATGTAAAATATGCAGATATAATATGCAATGCGTTTGTGATATGTGATCCAGGTACCTGGATGACGTGTCCTTGCATCACCTGATCAACGCTCTCTGTTCCCTCTCCGTGGAAGCCATGGAAATGGCTTCTGGAAACAACAAGGTAAAGAGGAACTGTGTTTTAGTCCACGGTGAAACCATTAATTGGCTTTTGGTTCAAATGTAAAAATGAAGGATAGTATAGTGTTTAGGATTTGAGTGTTCTCTTGCCTGTCGAAGAGGTAAGGGGATACAGTAAGGTGTCCCGTTCTTATTTATACTTTCTATTTTCATCTATCAGGAGCCGTCTCTGTTTGCTGTGGCCAAGCTGCTGGAGACGGGCCTGGTCAACATGGATCGTATCGAGATCCTTTGGAGACCCCTAACCGGACACTTATTGGAGGTAACGTCCATTTACAGCTCCATCCCACAAGGGGCAGCGTCACTTTCCCAACATTTAATTAAAACTCTCTGAACTCTCTTTTGTCGACCAGGGTCGTACGGTTATATCCTTGAAAGAATTTCAATTTATTTCACCGGTTGCATTTTGATTCGACTTTATTTCGCACAATGAAGCGTTTGAAAGGATTTTAACCTGCTGAGCGTTTTTCTCTCGCGCTCCAGTTTGTCTAAACTTGAAAATGGTAACTGACGTGTTTTCCAAGGCTGATAAACTTGGAACCACGCTCTATAATAATAATAATAAAACTTAAAAGAATGTCCAAATTGCCCCCTTGTAGTCTTTTGGTTACTTTACGCCGTACCAAAGCTCTAATAAGGACATTTTTTCCATGCAGCCTGGAGCACACATGGTTTAGTCACGAAGGAGAGAAGTACTTGAACGAGCTGCAGACGGGTCGACGTTCTCGGAGATTCTCCTCTTTCCTATTTGTTCTTGCATATCAGCGACACTTTCAAATCTCTCACATGTTAAACTGATTTGTATTCAAGTTTAATTTCAACATTTTGGAATTTCAGACAATGAATCTTATGTAATACGGGACCCGAACAGGGTTTTTGTTTCATGGTTTAGCAATCCTTTGAAAGAAAGTAAGACGTTCCCATTCTTTCCCAAAATACTTTTACTCTAGCTATATTTTTTAAAGAAAGACGCCAGTGTCCAAACATAAGATAGAGGAGCCCTGGCACATTTATGAGTGCTGTTACAACCCGGTACAGGTGTTTGGGTTTAAAGCACTCTGGGTCGACTGTGCTGTGTGTGAATGCTAAACACTATAGATGGAGTTTGATTACCGTGTGTGTAGTTTGTACTTTGACTACCGTGGTGTCATATGTGGAGGAGGATTCTCCTTTTTATATATATGTGTGTGTACAGAAGTGTGTTGGGAGGTTTTCTTTACATTTTCTCTGTCTATCTCCCCTCTCTTTTTTGCACTCCTGTCTGTTTTGCAGAAGGTAAGCTCAGATTCCCTCCTCTATAATGGTTTGCTTTCCCATCTCTCTTTTCCCCCCCCCCGATCTTTTCTCTCTCTCTCTCTCTCTCTTTCTCTCTGCCTGCTTTCAACACGTTGGAAATGAGAGGTCGCCGTGTCAGAATGTGCATTTCCTCCGCCACGCGTGTCTGTCCCTCGCATTCTTGTCGTGCGCCATTTGCAATGCGAAGCTCCGATTTGTCGCCGAAGCCTGCAAAGTGTCCTTCGACGCCGCTTTCTCCTCCTTTCGCGGACTTTAAACTCGAATGAAGCGCTTCTGCAACGTAAAGGAAATGTGACACTGGCGTCGCATTCACCGTATCTTTATTCGCAGAGGCACAACGTGATCAAGATTACGACTTCAAAATCAGCGACGCAATAACGATCACGCAGGGCTGTGGAAGCCAAATGATTTAAATGGATACACATGGAGCATCTGGGCTCTCCCTTTGTGCCCTTAAGCAGCACAACGTTGTCTCTTCTTCGGACAACAGTGGACATGTCTTTGGCATATTTCCCTCCAAGATGATTTTAATCTGGCACACAAATGCACTCGAGACCTTAAAAGCAGACGACAGGTTTCGTACCTTTTCTCTGGCGAGCTCGGCCTCTTCACGTGTGTTCTAGCTTTTCATGATTACACCGCCGCCGCCACGGCACATCTTGCGATCGCGGGTGGGGGGGGGGGATCCCGGTCTTTTATCCCACAGACCGAGGTGCATTTCACCCACTCGTTTCCCACCCACGCGCTGCGGGGAAAAAAACACTCTCTGTGGCGAACGGCCTCTGCGTCAGATCCGTCACCGTGTGTGCTCGTGTCTGCTATTTGTGCGTCTGTGTCGTGTCCCGCAGGTCTGCCAGCACCCGAACTCCAGGATGAGGGAGTGGGGGGCCGAGGCGCTGACGGCGCTCATCAAGGCCAGCCTGGCCTACAAACACGACCCGCCGCTGGCGCTAAATCAGGTAGGGAAAGCAGGGAAAACCTGAACATCCCGCATGTATAAAACAACCATCATCCTCTATCACATCAGTAGGGAGCATTTCATTAGATGGATGTGTTAGTCGTCCTGCCCGGGTTCAGCTTCCTTTAACATGGTTTGTTTGCAACGCTGACATTTGAGAGGCAGAGAGAGAGAGGCAGAGAGAGAGAGATAGAGGCAGAGAGAGAGAGAGAGAGAGAGAGAGACAAGCCACACAAATGATGTTTGTCCTGCAGAAATGCACAAATTTCAATCGCTTTTTTCCCCCCAAGGCCTTTTTATTTTATTTTATATTTTGCAGCGTGGGCGCGTCGCAAGTCGTCGTATTCAAATATCGCAAAATACAACATAATGGTACGTAGAGGAAAACAATATTTGGCTCGCTCAATCTTTTGAAGCAGGCGACCCGGCACATGAATGCAGCCGCACGGCGGTTCAAGGAACATCACTTGATTAGCCGTAATGCACAACACCTGTGTCAATCAGTTGGACCTTTGTGACTGAACATCAAAGGAGGTTTTTTGTTGCGTGTCCTGGGTTGGCCGGACGGCGAGCTGAAGACACCGTGTCTGGAGGCGTGTTGTTGATGTTCCTTGAACCGCGGACGGCTGCGTTCACTTGCCAGGTCGCCCACTTCAAAGCAGCACATTGAAGAGACGAAATAAACATGATGTACACGATGGAATATACACAATATGTCTGTGTAGACGTCGGGAGTTTGTGCAGAAACACATTTTTATTTTTATATATATAATAGAAAAAGGAAAACAAAACACGATATTGGACTTAAACTCATCGCCTTAAATATAAAAGTGTTATTAAAGAAATTGAAAGAAATTGGGGTTAAATCAGCAAGGTGGTTTATTTTCTACCATACACTCGGATGAGTTAAACCAAATTAATTAAAAGACCTTTTTTCAGCTGCTTTCTATCGGTTATACAAAAAAAAACGTGGTTCGAAAAGTTAGAAAAATAAAAAAAAATTGTTTAAAGTCCAATCTAAATTATTATTATTTTTTAAGTCTGATCTAATTATTTCATGTGAGACTAAATGATTAAATGCAGAGAAAAGTGTTTCATTTTGCATCCATTGTTGATGACAGCTGCCCACAGCTGAAGTGAATAACGTAATTATTGCATTTATTATATTTTGGTGTAATACCAACATGCCCCTCATGTCAAGTATATATATATATATATATATATATATATAAAAAGACATGTTAGGTGCTACACTTCCACATGTTAACAATCACAACAGGGATCCATCAAGCATCGACATCCTTTATTCAGGCATGTCTTTTATTGAGTCCATGTCTGTATGTCATCACGCTAATCAGGGAAATTTGTTTTTGCGGAGGAATCCATTGGAACGCACACACACACAAAAGACAGTTATGACTCATATTTAACAACTCTGTCAGCAGAACAAACTGCTGACTGGGAAATGAGCTAACTTTTGCAACAAAAAAACCCCCCAAAAGACTGTTAAAAAATAGTTTAATGAAGAAGCAGCTGTTCTAAAGTTTGAATATATCGTACATGTGGACTGTGCGGTGTTGTCGTAGAACAGTTCCCAAAGTTAATGAAATAAAAACGTGTCTCCCAGCGGCTGCAGCTTCTGCTGCTGAACCCCCTGAAGGAGTTGTCCAACGTGCTGCACGCCGACATCCGGCAGAAGCAGCTTGAGAGCGTCCTGCAGATCCTCCAGAGCCAGGGCGACAGCCTGGGGCCCGGATGGCCGCTCGTCTTGGGGGTCATCGGAGCCATCCGCAACGATCAAGGGTAAAAGCGCAGGAGGGAGGAGGGGGATGTACGCGGCAGGCACTTATTTAGCTCTTGTTTTTTTAATGCGTTTTATTTGTGTGTAACCAAATGCGTCTCGTGTTTTCCCTTCAGCGAGTCTTTGATCCGAACGGCGTTCCAGTGCCTGCAGTTGGTGGTGACGGACTTCCTACCCACCATGCCTTGCACGTGCCTCCAGATCGTGGTGGATGTAGCCGGCAGCTTCGGCCTGCAGAACCAGGAGCTCAACATCAGCCTCACCTCCATTGGCCTGCTGGTGAGAGGACTTGTTTTAGTATTTCACTCTTGATGGACCGCAGGCTCAGAAACCCGTCAGACGACCCGGTCCGCGGAGCCATCGGTAGAATAAGGCGTGTAACCGGGATTGAAAGAAACGTTATTACCTTCGCATTGAAAATGCGGAAGGTAATGTTTTGATCGCAGTGTATTTATTTATTTATTTATTTATTTGTATGCGTGTTCCTCGCATAACACAAACAGTATTAAACCGAATCGCATGAAATTTGGTGGGATGATTGGTTCTTATCCGGGGACCATTTGCTTAGATTTTGGGGTCGATCGGGTCAAAGGTCAAGGTCATGGAAACGTCAAAATCTTATTTGTACCATATTATGGTCAATTTTTATCCAATTTGCATGCAACTAATGCCAAAATGTTCATAATTCAATGCCCAATCTTGTGACATGCGAAGGTATGCGCTCTACCGAGTGCCCATTCTAGTTACCGTGTGTTGTTAACATTTGACAGGTTACGTGTTTCTTTTCCAGTCATTTTAATGTTTAAACGTAGTATGTTCTAATATGAATAGATTGACATTATCACATTCGTTGTTTTTGCATTCTTTAATTCACTTTAGCAGCACGTTAGCCCTCTGCTGACATGTCATTGATGGTTTGTACAGTATTCAGGACATGCTGAACCCGATATTGATCTGTGGTTTTTGCGGGATTATTCCTCTCTGAGCGCGGCGGCGGCTCCTGCGAGATTACTTTCATGGTAATAGGATAGCAAAACTGCCAGAAGCATTTTTACCAACCTCCTCCCCATCCCTTCTTCCCCCTTTCCACCCGCAGTGGAACATCTCGGACTACTTCTTCCAACGGGGCGAAGCCATCATCCAGGAGTTGGAGAGGGAGGAGGAGGCGCTGCAGAAGCGGGCCCAGGAGAAAGGAGAGACCCTGAACCGGCCGTTCCACCCCGCCCCCCCCTTCGACTGCCTGTGGCTGTGCCTGTACGCCAAGCTGGGCGAGATGTGCGTGGACCCGCGGCCCGCCGTGCGCAAAAGCGCCGGGCAGACGTTGTTCTCCACCATCGCGGCACACGGGACCCTGCTGCAGCAGCCCACGTGGCACATCGTGGTGTGGAAGGTAACGGTGGAAGAACGAGCACGTCATCAGATGTCGTAAAAAGTCGTCGTTATTTAGTATTTCGGCTGAACCGCCTCGGCGTCGCCACTAGGTGCTGTACCAGCTGCTCGACTGCGTGAAGGCGTCGTCCACCACAGCGGACAAGGAGAAGATCGAGTCTGGCGGCGGCAACATCCTCATCCACCACTCGCGCGACACGGCCGAGAAGCAGTGGGCGGAGACCTGGGTGCTGACGCTCGCCGGCGTGGCGCGCATCTTCAACACCAGGCGGTACCTCCTCCAGCAGTTAGGTGAGCCAGGCGCGATCGACTCGGCGACGTCGCACACAGGTTGGCCACGTTGTCTTTACGACAATTACAAATTGAAAAGTCTGCAAAAGTTCATGTTTTTACTGCCCGTCTTCCGACCCATTTAGTCACGCAGGTAGATATGAACGATAAAAAATGAGCTCCTCGTTAACTGCCATCTTTAACATCTTACCAAATTACTAAACAGGTGACTCATAATATACAACACCTTCCCAGCGTACTACACGTCGGATCACCAAGAGAAAGGCCTCCTACATACAGCCTTGAGGGAAATGTCGATCTGCTTCTGCCAATAGGATTCTTGATTCTGCGCCAGTCGTGGTTAATCGTTGTGTAATAGTGGTCCGTGTTACACCTGTGATGGTAACAGTGAATAAAGACGCCGTAGCTTCACAGGAGCAGTGCTGTCCTGCTTTAGCTGAATCAGTTCTGACATCCTTAAAACGCATATAGGAGACCCGTCTGTCGGCTTCTCTTTTTTTTTTTTCTTTCAAGAAGTCTGTATCTTCTTCAGCGTTGCCGCCGTGTATCTGCAGGTGATTTCTTCGAGGCCTGGGAGGTGCTGCTCAACCACATCCAGTCGGCCGCGCTCAGCAAAAACAACGAGGTCTCGCTGGCCGCCCTCAAGAGCTTCCAGGAGATCCTCCAGATCGTCACGCCCGTCAAAGACTCGGACCGAGCGGGCGACGCCTTCGCCGCCATGGGCGTCCCGCCGGTGCTCATCGACCCCCTCTCGGCGGCGGGCCCCGGCAGACCCCTGGCGCGCTCGGATTCCCTGGTGGAGCGGCTGACGCGGTACAACGGCGCCGAGCTGCAGGCCCCTCCCCCGACGGAGGAGTCTGCCTTGGAGGACGCCGCGTTGTGGTGGTCGGCGTGGAACACGTGGTACCGGACGGGGACGGACAGCACGCGAGCGCCCAGCGGCCCGACGGAGAGGTTCTCCTTCATCCCCAGCCAGCCCTTCCTCACGGCGTTGGTCCAGATCTTCCCCGCGCTCTACCAGCACATAAAGGCCAACTTCAGCATGGAGGATCTGAAGAAGCTGGGGGTCATCCTCCACGGCGCCGTGTCGGTGCCCATCAGCAGCGACGCCTCGCCCTTCATCCTCCCCTCCTACACCGAGGCGGTGCTCACCAGCCTGCAGGAAGCCGTGCTCACCGCTCTGGACGTTTTGCAGAAGGTGGGCAAAGCAAAGAGAACGTGTTTTATGGATTATGAGCCTTTAGAAAAATAGCTTAGAGCCAAGTGGGGTGTCATGTCGACCGAGGAGTCCCGGAGGAGGTCGTCCCCAGATTGAGTCCAGCGGGAGGTCTTTGTTGCATGTAGACTTGACTTCACACTCAGAATAAATCAGATAAATAAATATATAAATCTAATGTGTGGTAATAAATCAAATTAATTAGCAAATTAAACTGAAATGAGCCAAGTAAAAAAATCAAAAAAGAAAAACATAGTGATCCTCTAGAAATTGCAAAAAAGTCAGAGCATCCCTAATCCTTTATTCCAGAGTTAAGCATATGTATATATATATATATATATATAGTTATATCATCAAAAAATAATTAAATTTAAAAAATAATCATTAGTTGTGGCCATATATATATATATATATATATACTTATAGTATATATATATATACACGTATAGTATATAGCTTTGTCACCGTATCACCGTATCCGTATATTTTTGTCATAAATTCTTCTGATGCAGTCTTTATTTCACCAATCAGTCTACAATTATTTTACTAATTAAATGTGAAAATTCTCTCATTTGAGAAGTGGAACCACTAAATTTGACTCCAGTCAATCATGTCAGCGATGTTTGCTTTGGACTGACATACCGAATACAATTCAGACAAAACATTTCAATGCACCTTCTTGTTATCTGCCCCGACGCCCCTCTGCTGTGAGAACCACGTCTCTGAGACGCTCCCCGTCGGCCGAAAGTCACTCCTTCCCGTTCTGCGTCGACCCCGGTCCAGGAAACCGTGTGTCAGCCTACTAAATTATGCAACGTGCAGTCCCGTGGTGGATGTCAGCAGTGTTTGTTCCTCCCTCCCCGCTGCAGGCCATCTGCGTCGGCCCCGAGAACCTGCAGGTCATGTACCCGGCCATCTTTGAGCAGCTGCTCCTCTTCGTGGAGTTCTCCTGCAAGCCTCCCCAGTACGGCCGGATGGAAACCAAACACGTGGCCAATGCCAAATACAACCAGGTACGGGGGTGGGGGGGGTGCTTGGGTTTTCATTTTAAATTTCTGTCTTTTTCTGTTTCATTAAAGCGTTGACCTGGTGTACTCAGTTATTCGTCCCTCAGCCATTTCCAACAAGTTCATGGAGTGCCCCCCCCCCCCCCCCCCTTCTCCTCCTTTTTATGAGGCCCCTATCGTGGCCCGACAAGAGATTGACAGGTTCTTCTGGACCCCTATTAGTATCCCCGAGCCCAGTCGTATTCCAAATATTCCCTCCCTCGCACTTCATCCTGCTGGCCGCTCACCAGAGGAGCTTCACTTCCCTTCAGTTCAAACGCAGTTCAGATTCCCAGTGCAGAGTTCCCAGTGACCCTTTTTTCTTTCTTTTTTAAAAAAGATTTCTTCAGTTTTATAAACCGGGGGGGGAGGAGAGTCTTTTCGCAACACTGTGCGGTGTCTCTCTTACTCATCGGTGTTGCGGAAAAACGTACAAAAGGAGAATCCGGCAGGCGCCTCCCAGAGCCGTCTGGATGTGGCAGGCTGGTGCCGAGAAACGTCAGCTCAGCACATTTCACGTCTCAGAATCCTCGGGTCCTGCCGGCGGGGGTCCGGGCTATCGGAATTGGGGGATTAAAAATTTTTTTTGTTTAAGTGAGTGTCAAAACAACCCCCCCCCCCTCCTCCCGAAATCAGTCCTGGTCGTAGAATCTCATGAACCGACAATCGGATAAAACTTTTTAACGCCAGTTTAATTGCGATCTTCTCTCATTCTGTTTCTTGGGGACGACTCACTGGATTACCATTTTAGATCCAGCTCTTTGCACCGGTGAGTTCCGTCATCCCCCCCCCCCCCCCACACACACATCCCTCCCCCTCCTCTCTAGTTTATTTTTTACTAAGCTGTTGCTGAATGGTGACGACCTTCCCTCTGCGGTAGACCACGCCGCATGGCAGGCTCTCGCATCTCATCTGCGTCTCCTCACTCCATGCTCCCCCCCCCCCCCCTTCTCTTGCCTGCCACTAACTGGCGGCTATGCCCTCTCTCGTGCGCACAGTCCCCGTGCGGCTCCATCTATCAGTTGATTTTGTGTGCTTTTGGTGACGTTCGTGCGCACACGCGTGTGGTTCCGTGTGTATTTGTTGAAGACACTTTGTGGCATCACGTCCTTTTTGTTTGGCTTCAACATCTCAGCTGTGGTACTCATACAAGCCTGACACAACCACTAATAGGCACTGTACCTTTTTCATTTAATGTTTTACAAGTGTGTGTGTTTGTGTGTTGTATACTTATACAAAGTGTGCCTTTAAAAAAAACTGCTTTGAATGTGGCTCTGCCAAGAAGTACAGCTAATGCTTTTAAGATTTGTTTGAGTGATATGAGCTCCTGTTTCTCTTTCCTCTTGTCCCCCCCCCCCCCCCAGGCGGAATGGGTTGCCTTAAACTATGTGCCCTTTGCCGAGCGCTCCCTGGAGGTGGTGGTGGACCTGTACCATAAGACGGCGTGCCACAAAGCGGTCATCAATGAGAAGGTTCTGCAGAACATAATCAAGGTATTTCCACCAGGATCGGCGAATTAAATAACGGTCAAAAGCAATGAAAGTGTTTGGATAGAGCATCTTTATTTTATTTTTCTATCAAGATCCAATCCCCTCTGAAGTTTGGTCCGCAGGCATTCGACTAGGCCACCTGTTATCGCCGGACCCTACGCCGTCATAAAGTGCGGCGTGATGCCATGAGAAGGTTTTGAGACGGTCACGCGGGGTCAATTAATGTCCGTCTGCGACGAGGGCTTCCAGCGAGTGGAGCGATGATGTCACACCAGGTGTTTCCCATTCGCGAGCTCCAACTCTGGCATCGCTGCGTCGATTTTCATCTTCCAGCTGCGATAATCAATATGTTTATATTAACAGTGCATCCACATAGCTGAAGAGAGTATTTCAGTAAATCGAGGAAAGCGTGCGAGTTGCTTCCCAGATGTAAAGCCCAGGAGTTCTATAATAAGTGTGGTTTATTCTAAAATCTTAATTCTCTTCTGAGGAGTCTTGAGATCTGACCGCCTCTGAGCAACTTTAAATAATATCAGCCTAAACTTCTTAATAATAATAATAATTCAAACTTATATAGCGCTTTTCTAAATACACAAAGACGCTTTTTTCTTAAAGCTGCCACAGATTCTAAAGATCTCCAATCACAGCACCGCTCTTTTCCCGTAGTCTATTTTTTTTAAATAAGAAACCACAAACTAAAGAAGTGAAGGAGTTATTCTGAAGGTTCTCGTTGGATGACTCTAAATCTGCCCCCCCCCCCCCCCCCCGGCCCTCTTCTTCCTTTCTTTTTTTTTTGCCAAGAAGGCAGTAACTACCTCGGGGAACCCAGCTGTCTCTGGAAGAAAGATGGCGTCTCACTTTCACTGCGAGATGAATAGCGTCTCTGCCTGCCGCGCACACATCTTGACATTTGATGTTGCTTTGATGTCGACTCTTAAGATTTGAAGTCTCTCCACATCTCGGCATAAAAGAGATGAAGGTGATTCACACGGCTGCCGTTAGTTTAATAGTCTTTTGTATTCCAGCCTCATGATGTGTTGTTACCTTCGCATTGAAAATGCGGAAGGTAATGTTTTGATCGCCGTGTATTTATTTATTTGTATGCGTGTTACTCGCATAACTAAAAGAGTATTAAACCGAATCGCATGAAATTTGGTGGGATGATTGGTTATTATCCGGGGACCATTTGATTAGATTTTGGGATCGATCGGGTCAAAGGTCAAGGTCATGAAAAGGTCAACATCTTCTTTTTACCATAGCGCGGTCAATTTATATCCAATTGGCATGCAACTCATGCCAAAATGTTCATAATTCAATGCCCAATCTTGTGAGATGCGAAGGTATGCGCTCTACCGAGTGCCCATTCTAGTTTATTTATTTATTTGTATGCGTGTTCCTCGCATAAGTCAAAAAGTATTAAACCGAATTGCATGAAATTTGGTGGGATGATTGGTTATTATCCGGGGACCATTTGATTAGATTTTGGGATCGATCGGGTCAAAGTTCAAGGTCAAGGTCATGAAAAGGTCACCATCTTCTTTTCAATTTCTATTGATGCAACTAATGCCAAAATGGTCATAATTCAATGGTCATTCTTGTGATATGCGAAGGTATGCGCTCTACCGAGTGCCCATTCTAGTTGTTGATTGTTTTTTCCCCCTTCGCCCTCAAGACTCTACGAATGCCCTTGGGTCTGAAGTACGCCTGTCCGTCTGAGAGCACCTGGAAGCTCGCCGTCTCCTCTCTGCTCAAGGTGCTGTCCATCGGCCTGCCGGTGGCGCGCCAGCAAGCCTCGTCCGGGAAGTTCGGCACCATGTGGCCGGAGCAGGCCAACGCCTTTGAAGACTTTCTTTTTACCAAAAGGTACACACTCACGCCGCCGTAGCATCCAGTGCGCACCACGCCGACGCGCTCGAGTACCAAACTGCTTGTGTGGTTCTCCTGTCACAGCTCGCCTCCAGATAACCTGTCCATCCAAGAGTTTCAGAAGAATGAAGCCGTTGACGTCGAGGTAGATACTCGTTTCCAGTCATCCGTGTGATTTATTTAAATTAATTTTATTGCGATAGCTCTATATTAGCGTTGTGTCCCCTTTTTTTGTTTTTGTTTTAGGTGGTCCAGCTGATCAGCACAGAGATTTTACCGTTTGCCAATTTCATCCCCAAAGACTTTGTGGGCCAGATCATGGCCATGCTCAACCGAGGCTCCATCCACTCGCAGTCCCCCTCGTTCACAGGTGAGACGCTCGGTAAATCCCCGTCCGTCGTCTCATCGGTTAACCACTCCGCGGCCGTCGGCCGAACGTCTAAATATCCCAACGTGGGCTGTTCCTCTCGACAGAGGCGGAGATCGACGTGCGGATGCGGGAGGAGTTCTCCAAGGTGTGCTTCGAGACGCTGCTGCAGTTCTCCTTCAGCAACAAGGTGTCCACGCCGCAGGAGGGCTACATCTCCCGCATGGCGCTCTCCGTGCTCCTCAAGCGGTCCCAGGACGTCCTCCGGCGCTACGTGGAGGACGAGCGGTTGAGCGGGCACTGCCCCCTGCCCAGGTACGCCCCCGATAACCACCTCTAATAAACAATTCTCACACACACACGTGGTGCGCTCGCTTTGGCCAAAAGCAGCGGGTTTTGAATGCGTGTCCGGCCCTGATTCGAGAAATTCAGCTCCAAACTCACTTCGTTCTGACATCACTGAGATATTTTAGCAACGCTCCAGCTGTGCATCCGTCATTTCCGCTCCCCTTATTGTGTAAACGACACTAAACCGCTGCACTCGCTCAGTTTTTACGTGCCGCGTCGCAGGGTTCGGCTGCAACACTTCATCCTGCAGGGCGTCGCTTTCCTCCCCCAGAAGACACGGTGGAAGTTAAATGACACCCCGAGGGGACGTTACGCCGTGAGCACAGACTAATAGCAAAAGGGATGGATGGTGGGAGGGTGAGGGTGGGGGGGGATGTTCAGAAAAATAGAATAATTCGGAAATGCACGTGAAAAGCAAATGCAAGGTGGCTCGCATTAAAAAACAACATGACACTTTAGAAACTAAGAATATGAAGATCTTGGATTGCATTCTAATAAAATGTCAAACTAACTGCAGAACACAAAGAGACAAATATAGATATCAGAAATGGTTTTAGAGTCAAAGAGGAGCCACGCGAATGTCTACAAGTGATGTCCCTCTGCTGTGAGTGGCAGCTTTAGACGACACTAGCTATAGAAACTGTCCGAGGCAGAGTTGCATTGTGGGTAATGGTTGCTGTTTTTTGACGAGGGAAAATATAATGGAATAAAAAAGTATCTAAAAATCGACTGCATCCCTTTGATCTTTGACCCCTGAGTCGGCGTTATTGGGGCGCAACGCTCCTTTAATGAGAGGATTTGTGAATGGGAGAAAACTACAAAATAATTCTGCTAAATGCAAACAATAAATAGATTTGTAAGATGCGAGATGTTTCTCCTGTGGCCGTGACGCAACATCACGACACCGACTTATGAGTCTGACGACGTGAACGCACTTCAATTAAAATGCTCCAATTAAAGCGCTGTCCCTGAACACACCGGTTCATACTGGTTCCATACATGAACCTCCTCATTACTCAGACATGTTGCCCAAAAGATTACATCTGTTCGCGTCGCTGTTCTTGTGAATATCTCCTAAGTGAAAGAACTGGCTTCCTCTCGTCGGTACAGAGCAGATTAAATGCGTCTTTTATTTCTTACTTTTTCCAGCTGTCTGTAATTTAAATGTCATGTATTCATCCAACGCCTCTCGTCTCCCTTCTATTTGTTTTAATTTTTAACCCCATTCTTGAACTGTACAAGTCTTTGTCGCCAAATCCGGTCTTTTTTTCCCCTTCTTCTTCATTTCAGGCAACAAGTGACCGAGATCATCTTCGTCCTGAAAGCCGTCAGCACTTTGATGGACTCGCTTAAAAAGACGCAGCCGGAAAACGGTGAGTACCACGCGACGTCACGGATTAAATAGGTGCTGGGAAGAGGAGGCACGATGAGGAGGAACTTTAAAAATACAACAACGCCAACCCAGCGATCATCTATTGTTTTCAGATAAATGTGTCAGTGTATACGGTCGCGTCCGCTTTTCAAATTACTTTAATCTCCGATCTTGGGTGGAACTGTTTACGTTCCCAGCCAGGTCAATTACAAGAAATGTGGATTATTATTAATTTTCCCCCCTAACGCACTAGATTGAAGTGAGACGTTCTAAAATTAGGTTTTTGAAGTGTCCTTCAGGATGTTTGCATTACGCCGTCGGAGCAAAACTCATTTCCATACACGCCTGTGGGGATTTTATGATGGCAATGATTTCTCTAACGTTCTATCACAACTCTCTCTCTCTCTCTCTCTAATCCTCCCCTTTCTTTCCTGTTTTTTTTTTATTATCCTCCGCGATTCCTTTTTGTTTCCCCCGCCTGCAGTGGACGGCAACACGTGGGCTCAGGTGATCGCCCTGTACCCCACGCTGGTCGAGTGCGTCACGTGCTCCTCGCCCGAGGTGAGCTCGGCCCTGAAGGAGGCCCTGGGGCCCTTCAAAGACTTTATGCAGCCGCCCGTCTCCAGGGTCCAGAACGGAGAGTCCTGACCAGGCTCGCTCAAATTTGTTTGTTTTTTATAATGAAGAATTCTTGAACGTGTCCTTTTTCTCGACCCCTCCCCCCCCTCTCCTCTACGGTGACATGAAGCAACCTGCAGATGACCACCCCCCCGACCTTCAAACGCCTCATCGTATGCTTCTCATGTGAGCTGATTAAGCCCCGCCCCTCCCCCCACATTCTCATACTGACTGCACTCTTGTGCAGATAAAAAAAAAAGAAGAAGAAATTGCAGTGTTTCCTCTGGGTTTAGTTTGTTTCTCTTTCCCCGACGAGGCCGAGTCGATGTACAGTGTGTGGTGATAGTGTTGATGTAATTAACTAAGAAAATAATTAAAGAAAATAAAATAAAAAGCAGAGGCTTTATCGATCTTTAAAAAAATGAACACTTAGACTTTTATTTTGCGACATTTTCAACGGTGTGGATTTTATGCAAGAAAACAAATCTCGCTGTAACATTCCATGTCATCTTCAGCCAGCCGTGTGAGAAGAAGGGATGTACTTGTGTGTGTGTAAAATAAATGGGACGGTTCTACGATCAGCTCTGTGGATGTCCGATCCAAAGAAATAAACTCCCCCGGGTGCGTGTTTTATTGACCTTCCTGCTGGGAAGACGTGCGGGCTGTGCCTACATGTACCAGGATGCATTGCGCCATCAAAGGAGGAAATATTCTTATACCTAAACCTAAAAAATACAACCATACACCTTTTTTTAATTTTTTATTAAAGTTTCTCTTTTACATCAAAGACTGTTTTTTTTAAACACCTTGTTGAATCATTAAAGGAAATTTCTTTCCACTTTTCCAATAATCGGCAGCTCTGGTTCGGTTGAAATAAAACCTTAAATGCACAGTAAGATGAGAACATATGCAAAAGCCCCGCGGTTTCTCTCTGCGGCGGCTCGTTGGAGGCTCTCGCTTCTTCTTAGACCGTTCAATTAGAAAAACATCATGAAAGGAGTTGCCTCGTCTTTTCCAGTTCATCGTGCGGAGGAAACTCTTTCATGCGGCGATTGGCGCTACCTGGATTGTGATTTTTTTTGTCTGGCTTTTATTTTGAAAGGCGTAATAAAGTTAGCCGCCAATGTGATTGGTCGATGACTTTATTTACTGGTTCCGATAAATAATTGTTACGCTTTTTCACGACATATCTGCGTTCTATGTGAAAGAAAGCTCCTTATAACAAAAACTACCATTTAAAGAAAGATATTGTCACGCTTAATTAATCGCACCACAAAAAGAAGAAGAAAAAACTGTAGACACCGTGATAGATTTGTTTAAATATTCACGAATTTTGCCTAATTTGAATATTTTACAGTATGATTACCATATTATAAAGAGGCCCACACAAAAATATTGTCATCCATGGTTATTAAATGAACATGCTGATAACCCCAAAATGTCCCCACATGATTTGAATATTGTGTACTGTTATTAAGATGTTATTACAGAAGTACATGTATTTGTTTTTCCTGGTGGGAAGATATCATCTCAAGGGACATTTTTGAAGAGAGTTTAAGTGTCTGTCTCTTACAGCGACGCTCAGAAATAGCAAACACCATTTATTTATTTATTTATTTATACTCAACATATTGTGCTCAGTATAGCCTAAATGTCCCTCTGTCCCCTGGAGGGTCCCCGAGCCCCGAGTTTCGTATCATCAGTGGGTCAGATAAGGGGAATGGACCGGTTTGTAGTTTTAAGGAAAAAAAGAGGAGGAGTCTGATAGAGAGGGGGGAGGAGCCTGGAGGGACCAGGTCTGCTTGGGCGGGGCTTCCCTTCTTATTTCAAGTCCGCGCAGAAGGAGGAGCGGCGAGGACGGACCGTCTCCGGCTGTGTGGGAATGGCGCTGCACGGTCCTCAGCTTCAAGATATATATATATATATCTTTTTATGCCTTTTTTGTGCTTTTGCTCTAAATATTTTCGTCGTCTCCGTCCGGCATTTTTTGACCACGCACTGGCTGAGGTAGTAGTTTGTGCTGTTGGTTGGGTTGCGACACTGCCCGCTATGGAGATGACTGCGCAAGCTACTGCCTTGCTAGTGCTGGTTGCCTCCACTTCAGCACGAGAGGAGGGAAAAGAAAAGAAACAAGGGGGGGGAAGCAGCCGCTGTTACACGGTATTAACAGGTAATGCACGCGCCGCTTCTGCCGAACACACCGTGTTGTACCGAATAAGATGCAATGTCCTACTTTTTAAAAATCGGGAAACGGTTCGTGTGTTTTTGCAATGTTGCATTTAAAAAAAATATCTGTATCGTGTTCCATCCAATAAAGCACAGAGGTCGTGAAAAAGACGAGAGAAAAAACTAAACTTTTGTATGCATTTTTTATTTTTACGACGTGAGATTTGACTCGTTGACATGCATGTAATTTTAATTAGGGGTGGGGGGGCCCACACCTTTTTCTTTCCTCTCGCAGCATGGAGCAGAAAACGTGCACACGTATTAGCAGGATATCCGACATGCAAGTTTATGTAATCTATGCACGAGGAAGTCGACATCTTGTCTGGATTTGCTTTAGTGTAGAGAACATTAAAAAAAAGAACGAAGCATGTAGGTCAACAGGTGAGAGATGAGTGACGTGGCTCCTGCTGCCCACAGAGGTATCCGACATTACATCTGCTCCGAGACACACGCACACACCAGGCGGCAAGCCTCTACCCGGCGTCCTTTTGTTGATAATGGCTGCATGCCACCAGACAACCGCGCGTTCCCTCCTGTACCTGAACGCCTCATCTGTGCAGGGCAGAGCTCGGGAGCATGAATCTGCGCAGCGATGTCCTCGTAATAATCTGATTATGCTAAATCTGGATGTGTGTACATGCGTGCGTTTGAACTCTTATGGCGTGCGCAGACAGACACGCCACATGACCTAACCCCCCCACACACACACACACACACACACCCCGCCCCCACCCTCACGGGCGGCGTCTTCACAAGAGGTCTGGGAGCGCGGCGCCAATGTGGGTCACGTGTTGAAGGGTTAACCTTTTGAAATCCTCCCTCTGCGGCCCAGCAGCATCTGGTTGGAATGGCATGGGCAGCCAGGGGTCTCGTGACGGGGAGGGGGTGGAATAATGAGCTTTGATTGGCTGCAGGAGGGTCGATAAAACCGGTGGGGGGGGGGGAGAGAGAGAGAGAGCCTGCAGTCTTGAGTTCAGACTCAGACCCTCACAGCCCAGAAGGACTGAAGAGTTAGTCCTTCGGTTGACCTCCCCGAGAAGACGTGCACGAATTAAGAGTTCACACGTGTGTGTGTGTGTTTTAAGGCAGAGTTCTGAATCTTGGCTCCAGAGATGCACGTCGGTTTAAAGTGGAGCTTTTTCTTTTGCAGAAAGAGCACACAACCCACACTAACACGCACACACACACACGACTTGTGGCTATTGTCAACCCCGTTGAGTAGCAGTCCTGCAGGTCTGCGTCACGCCTACTCGAATAAGAGCCTGTCTCATCTTTCAGAAATGCAAGTAATCCAGCCTCCAAAACATCGTTTATCAAACCCTGACTAAAGAGAGCCGGGGGCCGGCGAGCAGCTCAGAGGCTCGGCTCCATTGTCCTCATCCATCTTGTGTCAGAGCTCTCGTTTGAGCCGGGGCCGCAGATAAATCATACTTCAGGCAGCCGAAAAGCCCCAAAGCACTTAATTCCAGCCCCCTGTGGAAAATACCCGCTCGGATGGTTATCACAGCTGCGGCGCCGGAGCGGCCGCACCCTTCGTCCTGGTCCGGAGCGTCGACCCTCGCATACCTTCACACGGGCTGCCGCTGTCATCCGACGCACTCCCACGGCATCAGTTCTGAAATATCGAGGTAGGTAATCAGTAATAAGCATTAGAACATATATTTGCCGGTTTCTGCTTCTCAAATGACTACTGGTTTCCTTAAAAGGATTTTAAATAGGGCTTCAACTTACAATTTATTCTATAATTAGTCTCCAATTCATTAATAGTTTCTATAAAGTCAACTGAACATTGCCCATTTTAAATATGCTAGAGGACACGATGGGTTAGATATTGCATGTCTTGTTTTATCCATCCAGCAGTCAGGAACCCAAAACATATTTCAAGTGATTACAATATACAAAATCAAGAAAAGCAGCAAAATATACAATTTATGTAACTTCCAAATGTATATTTTGATCTTTGGACTGTTGGTTTGGTGAAAAAAAGTCATCCCCTCCAAATGATTATATCGATTAAAATCGATTTATAAACAATCAGCAGAACAATCGTCAACATAGAACATAAATTAAATCATCTAATTATAAAAATAAAAAAAATGTAATGCAAAAATACCAAATATTTGATATGATGATTTGCTTTTATCTTTTTTTCTACACATTGAATATCTTTCAGTTTCTGTTACAGTTAGTCAGACCAATCCAAATACACATCGAGCGAATGATCAATCCATCGAGCTCAAGAACGTAAAGATAAAAAACTCATTTAGAGCACGGTATCTTTTCAATGAGAGGAGGAGGAGGCGTGAAGGCTGCGGCCTCCGGCAGCGCCTCACCTTTACAGCACAAGAGATGAGTAACTCGCTGCCAGCCCACTCAGCATCCTCCTCAGATCCATCCACGGGAGGGGCGGGAGGGCTGTAACCTTGGAGAGAACAAACAGCCGCCCACAGGAATGACTGTCATCATTGCCGTCATGCAATCTGGACCACACACACACACACACACACACACAGTGTGTGTGGAGAGTAGGAGTGGGGTGCCTGATCAGAGCCGGCCCGACTGGAGGGGGATGCGGCGCTGGCCTGCGGGGACCAGATGGCTCTTCGGGCTTCTGCGGAGGACCCGGGAGTGTGAGACTCGTGGCCATCTTTAGTGCGTACATGCATCCTTTATTGTATGTTTGTGTGATACTATGCGGCTATAAGAGATTATAAAAAAGAATTTATTATTGTGATATACATGGGCGGTCCATCAATGAATTGTCTCTGCTCTGTTTTCCCTCAGCATCAACTTCTTCCATTTATTTTTTTTTGCTCACTAATTTCAATAAAGGCAAAATATGAATACGAAACTAGATCAAAGATTTTAAAAAACTGATCATATTTTGTAATATGAATGCTAAAAGGCTACATAATGGGGTTTATTACCTTCGCATTGAAAATGCGGAAGGTTATGTTTTGATCGCCGTGTATTTATTTATTTATTTATTTGTATGCGTGTTACTCGCACAACACAAAAAGTATGAAACCGGATCGCATGAAATTTGGTGGGATGATTGGATATTATCCGGGGACCATTTGATTAGATTTTGGGATCAATCGGGTCAAAGGTCAAGGTCATGAAAAGGTCAAAATCTTCTTTTTACCATAGCACGGTCAATTTTTCATCCAATTGGTATGCAACTAATGCCAAAATGTTCATAATTCAATGCCCAATCTTGTGATATGCGAAGGTATGCGCTCTACCGAGTGCCCATTCTAGTTATTCTCTAAATTCATACCTGCTCCTAAACTTCCCCGGCATAAAAAAAAGCAAAAGTAAGTTCTTTTTTCTTTCTTTTTAAATCTATGCTGGATTTAAAACAAACAAAGGGCTCTTCCATAACAGAAGACGCGTTGACTCGTCAAAGCACAGGTGTTAATATTTAAATGAGTGTCGGCTGAACTCCATTCGGCTGCTTCATTGTGGGGGTGTCGTGCATACTGGGTCACTTCCACCGCTTATTGGGACACTCGATAATAACGGCGCCAGCGTGCAACGCCTCTGCTTTCGAGTCAAAATGTCTGCTGGGAAAAAGGCCCACTTCGCCCAGCCATTGCCACAATCTGCACATGAATCCTGCCGTCTCACAAAAAAAAGTGTGTTCGAGGCACGTAAATCATGTAAATCGTCTCGTGCTCCCAAAAAAGAAAGAAAAATGTATCTCGTTTCCTTTTACTACTCGCAACCCAATAAATCCGCCGTGTCACGAACTGGGAAAGCTCGAGTCGGTCATTTCATCTTCAGGTATTTGCACCTAAACTTCAGGGCTCTCAAGTTTTGAAGACAGGCAAGAGTGACTTTTTTTTGATTGGCTGATAAGTGGCTCCTCACAGCAGAACTCCAGGGGAGCGCTTGATTCCTCCACGGTGAGGGCAGCGCGGCCAGCTCATGTTGGCGCGCTGCGGCACATTAAAACATTAAATAGCCGAGAGTTTTTTTCAGCGTGAGAAATACGATGTGTGGCGGGAGTGCGTGACTTAAGACCGAAATGCGTGAGTGTCACGCTCAATGCGTGACACTTGAGAGCCCTGAAACTTCTACCCACAAATGTTGAAATTTGTTCCACACCCGCTTTAAAAAAGAAAAACAAGTATTTAAAAAGGTGCTACGTTTGATAAATCAGAGCATTATGTCAGCGCTGTTGCCGTCGTTAGCGCTGTTAGCTTCCGTTAGCTAAATTTTTAAGTGAGACGTTGAAGTGAAAGGCCGGTTGGAACAGGGACGCACATCTTGTGCACTTTTCAAGTTGTCTTTCACCAGTGTGTGTGTGTGTGTTTTCGTGTGTGTGTGTGCTTCAGTGTCATATTACGCCCCTCAGACCAGCCTCCAGTGTGAAATCGTCTGTCGGGCTCTCCGGTGAACCGATACCCTTCATCGTGTCACTCGACACAGCTCGCCAGCGGTGATTGTTTGATTCTTTTTCAGTCGAGTAAAAGTCCGAGCCGAGCAGAATGTCTTCAGGCCCTTTTGGAAATGGCCGTCAAATCTGTTTATTGGATGTGAATAAATGTAAAAGTAGCCGTTTAACACGGTGCAGGCAGGCCGTGATGTTTAAAGAATTCAAACAAATGTTATTCATGAAATCTTTCAAATAGTATTAAGTCCAATTAAAGAGTCAGGACATTGAATTATTAAATAAAATACATTGTATCCTGAAGGCCAGAATCACTCTTAAACCTGTCTGTACACCAACTAGTTATCAATAACACAGCAGAGGAATGTGCAGAAGATTTTTTTATTTTTTTAATAGAGCAGAAAAGAGATCATTTAGGCCATTTTTTCTTTACACCTTTCCTTAGTTTCCAAAACGGTGCAATATCGCTTACAGCAAGAGAAAGGACAGAAGAATCCACTGAAAACATTATTTACATCTTTACATTTAAATTAAGTCACTGTTTCATGTTCCACCAGCTTCAACAGCGGTCGAGATGGAATATTTGCCACAATGAGGAGAAGCTGAAATAACTCAACGAACCGAAAATGTGGGAAAACCAATGAAACGGGGAACAATAGTGATTGCAGACACATTGGGTAAGCGTTGTACATTTAATCTTCTGCGGTGGTCGTGTTTTTCATCTTTATAGGGACAATATATCCAAGTGTTGCTAAGAAAAACGGTAAGCGCGATCGCACGACAAATGAGTTATTGACCACAATACGTACACAAATATAGATTTTCTCGTACACTATTCGCACACAGCTTCCGGTGAGGCTGTTTTTTCCTTCAGTGCTTTTCCCAAACAAAAAAAACATGTTGCCGGAGCAAATCACGACTGATTATTGTCACACGGAGCAGCCGCCGATGCACCCGACGTAGCATCGGAAAAAACAGCCGCTCGAAGAGTACAACGTGTAACGCGTAAACCGATAAAAAAAAGGAAGTAAATGATGAGGTAGATGGCTGATGGGGAATGAGTGCAACGAGACTTCTTTTGTTTCCACCTTTTAAAAACTGAATGAAAAGCCCCAGAGGCTACCTGTAGCGCGACGGCGAGAGCCGGGGTCTCGGAGCTCCTCCGGTTCCGGGTTTTCTTCATGAATGCGTTTCTTCATTTTCAAAAAAAAAATGGAATTTCTCTTCAGTCGTGACGTTGGCAAATTAATAGAAATATGCAGCATCGGGATTAACCGCTGACGTATCGTCGACGGGCGACTGGACGCGGCCAATTAAAACGCTCTGCGTGGGACAGGCGGTGTGATTCATACGCACAGGGCGTCCTTCATGTTAGTGTTTTTTTTTTTTTTTCACACTGTACAGATGTTTACTCAGACACACTTATCAAATACCTTGGAGTATTTACATTTTCACATTTATAAATAGTGTGCATGAGATGCCCGTCGCCATCTCTCACCCATGAGTCTCTGCTCTCAACCTGGGACGGCATCGCAAGGGGCATGATGGGGTTTCCTCTGGATTGGGGGGGGAGGAGGAGGAGGAGGAGGAGGAGGAGGAGGGGCGTAGCCAAGTAGTAGTTCAACTCTTCAACGGCTCTATTTTTATTTTTCACAAAAAAAAGAGATCACCCTGATTTGAGGATGATCACACACAAAAAAATATATCCCATTCCTGACCAAAGACACCTTGGATCCCTCAGCAGAGGAGGGGGTCCACACTGGAGCACGAGGGGGGGGTGCGTGGGACTTCTCCTCGTCGTCGTGTCTCCGCCGCCCGCTAGTCCTGCTTGTTGCCGTGCGCGAGGGGGATGATGTAGACGGAGATGTCGTCTCCGGAGCCCAGCCGGTCGTTGGAGATCCTCCAGCCCCGATCCTTCAGCACCCCCCGCGCTCTCATCACGAGGTCCTGGGCCGCCATCGTGTACCTGCCGCAAAACAAAAAGTGAAGAATGATGGAGGCGTCGTCTAATAATCTAAAAAGGTTGAACTTTGGAAACCAAGCTTAAAGGAGTCGGAGCGCCTCCTTCACCGTGTAAGAAGCTTCTCCTCCTGCTTTATCTAAATGTTTGGCTATTTGCATAATTCCGACAAGATAACGGCGTCCATCGTCTCCGAGTGAGAGCGGGGGTGAGAGGAGGTTCGTGCCTGTGCTGGTCGTCGGCGTCGCAGTTGGCCAGGAAAGAGGCGACCGCCTCGGCCACTTCCTGGTTAGAGAGCACGTCCCACAGGCCGTCGGTTCCCAGCACCAGAACGTCATCGGCTCCGTGCTCGCACTCCGCCAGAGGGTACACTTTGACCTGCAGGAGGAGGGAGGAGGGAGGAGGCAAGGGGATGAGAGACGCTCGCTTTCTAGGAATCAATTCATTTGGACCCGTCGTATGTACATTTTTTACGGAGTTGACGCATAGGAGATTATTGCCGTGCAAAGTTGGCAGAATGGAAATAATATTACAGAATAGAATATCTGAATCCATTGTATTAGTTTTAATATTGGATTTTATTTTGATTTTATTTAGCGATGGTGCATTGTTGATTTAACTATTGAAAAAATTCCTTTAATAATACTAATTATTTGGGAGAAAGTAGTTCAGAAACGTGTGGATTACTCATAGCAACAGGCCATTTCGAGGAGGACACGTTTGCGTTGTATTTTGTTTCATTTCTTTTAATAGAAGTGAGCACCATAAATAATACAACAAAGGGGGGGGGGGGGGGGGGCGTCTTTCTCAATTATACTTTTTGGAGGTCATTGATGAATAAAGATATCCAAAGAGAGAAGTCACTGTGGTGAATCTGGTCCGGCACAATCTCTCAAATTACCACAGCGTTGAAAAGAACTGCCGGAGTTTAAAAACTATTTTTATTTCATGATCTGATGACCTTGAGTGTCAAGGTCGGCTCGTTTCTGCAGCTTTTCTTTAGGACCAGAGCAATCGGGAGTTCTAACTTCCCACGTGTGCATGGAGGGCTCTCCCACACACTCCTTTATATAATAAAATCTATTTTCTTCCCTCTTATATTTAACCTCTCATGCTCCGGGTTGACTTATTGTACATTTACTAACGATGCGTCTGAAACAAGAGCGACAACAAGCATCAAACAACACGCGGCCGAACTACGACTGAACTCGTGGGGCAATGAATTACAGATCGGGAGTGTTCTTGCTCTTCGTGACTCCTGCGGTGAAGGAAAGGAGTCATGGGAGAGCGGCGGCTGGGGAGGAATGTTAATGTGCCACGTCGTTCACACCGAGCACCGCTAACGGCGTTCCACATCGTAAGTAAGGAGGCGGAATAAAAAGAAAGATCCGCCACGCCGCCAACGATGTGAAGTGTCGTCATTATCATTGGAGCAATCTAAAACATGTTGAATGAATTTATTTTATTTATATTATTTTATTTTATATTATTTTATTTCTTTCATTTAATTTCTTTCATTTCTTTTATTTCTTTTATTTTTATTATTTCTTTTGTATGCAACAACTGAGTTTAGTAGCATAACATTTAAATAAAACAGTTATATACAGAAATGTCTGCCCTCAAGGTTAAAATGTTGCTTTTTGGACCTTCAACAATCACCAGGAATAAATAAAGATAAAATAAAGGTTTGTTTGTTGTTGTTTTTTTTTTTACACATTTGTCCATCCGACTAATGTGAATAAGACGTCTCTGCTCTCGAAAATATAGCTGATATCAAACAGTGGAAATGAAGGAAATCATTCAGTGAAGTGGCAGTTTGAGAATTAGCTCGTGTTGACAAGCGAACAGTCTTCGCGTCGTGAAGAAGACGAGTTCACGTGAACGAGTCAAACAAGACATGATGAAACACAGACCCCCCCCCCCTACCTCGGGGCAGCAGGACAGGAAGGGCTTGATGTAGATGTTGGAGTCGTGCACTTTGAGGTTGTGGTCCCCCAGACCCCGGGTGACCCCGATGGTCGCCAACACACGCGCCTGCGAAAAGATCAGAGGCACGAAAAGATGAAGGGAAGTAAAGACGAGTCCCACCTTTGAAAGAAATATATACATACGTATACATACATATATATATACACACATATATATATATACACATATATATATAATATATGCATATATATAGTATATATTATATATATATGAGTATATATATATGTGTATATATTATATACACATATATATATAATATACAGATATGGCTGTCGAGGTGGTGCCCAGCGAATAATGTGGGCTACGTAGACAACTGGAAGACTTTCTGGGGAAAACCTGATCTGATGAGGAGAGACGGCATTCATCCCACGTTGGACGGAGCACGTCTCATTTCTGCGAATATGACCAAGTTGATCACCGGACTTAATCTATGACAACCCAGGGTTCAGATCAGGAACCGGGAGCAGAGTTGTAGTTTAACACCCTTCTCTGCTCTTCCATTCGAGCAGTTACCCACCCATGACTTTAGAGTAGAGACTGTGTCTGTCCCACGGCCACTTCAATTAAATAAATTAAAAGTAAGCAGAAGAGGAGTCGTACACAATAACCTTATACAAGTTAACACCATTATTTCAGCAGTGCAACAAAATAGGTCTATTAAATGTGGTCTCCTAAATATTCGATCTCTGTCATCTAAAGCTGTGTTACTGAATGATTTAATATCAGATAATCACATTGATTTATGTTGCCTAACTGAAACCTGGCTGAGCCATGAAGAATATGTCTGCCTGAATGAATCGACTCCTCCAAGTCATATTAATACTCACATTCCTCGAGGCACCGGTCGAGGAGGTGGAGTAGCAGCCATCTTTGAATCGAGCCTATTAATTAATCCTCAACCAAAATTACACTACACCTCATTTGAAAGCCTTGTTCTTAGTCTTTCACATCCAACCTGGAAAACACTACAGCCAATTTGATTTGTGATTCTGTACCGGCCACCAGGTCCATATTCAGAGTTTATATCTGAATTCTCAGAATTTATATCAAGCTTGGTTCTTAAAACCGATAAAGTTATTATTGTTGGAGATTTTAATATCCATGTGGATGTTGATAATGATTGCCTTAGTGCTGCATTCATCTCCTTGTTGGACTCGATTGGCTTCTGTCAGAGAGTACAGAAACCCACTCACAGCTTTGGCCACACGCTTGATCTTGTTCTTACTTATGGCGTTGACATTGAGCATTTGAACGTCTTCCCACAGAATCCTCTTCTGTCAGACCACAACCTCATAACTTTTGAATTTATACTACCGGGTGTACTCCGTTAGTCAAAAGTTTCTACACCAGATGTCTAACTGACAGTGCTGTAGCTAAATTTAAAGCGATTCCTTCTGTATTTGATTCGATACCACGTCTCAATATAACAGAGGACTCCTGGTCTAACTTTAGTCCGTCCCAGATTGATCATCTTGTTGACAGTGCCACAGGCTCTTTGAGAATGACACTGGACTCGATAGCCCTCTGAAGAAGAAGACAGTGAGGAAGGAGGTTTGCTCCTGGTATAACCCTCAGACCCGCAAACTAAAGCAAGCGTCACGAAAGCTTGAGCATATGGCGTTCAACTAATCTCGAAGAATCCCGCTTAGTTTGGCGAGATAGTCTTAAAACATATAAGAAGGCCCTCCGTAATGCCAGAGCAGCCTATTACTCATCAGTAATAGAAAAAATAATAACAACCCCAGGTTTCTCTTCAGCACTGTAGCCAGGCTGACAGAGTCACAGCTCTGTGGAGCCGAGCATTCCTATAAACCTTAGTGGTAATGACTTTATGAACTTCTTTAATGAAAAGATTTTAACTATTAGGGACAAGATTAATATTCTCTTGCCCATAACCAGTGCCAATCTGTCCTCAAGTGGAATGGCCTTGGAAACCGCTGTATGCCCTGGTGTATATTTGGAGGGCTTTTCTCCCATCAACCGTGACCAATTATCTTCAACGGTTTCTACTTCTAACCCATCTACCTGTCTCTTGGACCCCATCCCGACGAGGCTGCTTAAAGACGTTTTGCCTTTAATTGGCGGCTCTCTATTAGATATTATCAATGTGTCTCTGCTAACAGGCCACGTACCACACTCCTTCAAGGTGGCTGTTATTAAACCTCTCCTGAAGAAGCCCACTCTGGATCCAGAGGTATTGGCTAACTACAGACCGATCTCTAACCTGGCCTTCCTCTCCAAGATCCTTGAGAAAGTGGTCGCAAATCAGTTGTGCGACTTTCTACATCATAATAGTTTATTTGAGAAATTTCAATCAGGATTTAGAAAACACCACAGCACCGAGCGGCACTGGTGAAAATTACAAATGACCTCTTAATGGCAGCAGATAAAGGACTCCTCTCTGTCCTGGTCTTGTTAGACCTTAGTGCTGCATTCGACACCATTGACCATGACATCCTGTTACAGAGACTGGAGCAGTCGATTGGCATTTCAGGCACGGCACTAATTTGGTTTAAATCCTATTTATCAGATCGATCTCAGTTTGTATTTGTAAACGATGACGCCTCGATAACCACCAACGTTAATCACGGAGTTCCACAAGGTTCCGTGCTTGGACCAATTTTATTTACCTTATACATGCTTCCTTTGGGCAATATTATCAGGAAACACTCCATAAACTTTCATTGTTATGCAGATGACACTCAACTATATTTATCGATAAAACCAGAGGAGAGCAACCAACTCTGTAAAATTCAAGCATGTCTTAAAGACATAAAAACATGGATGACCTGCAACTTCTTGATGTTAAACTCAGACAAAACCAAGTAATTTTAATCGGCCCTGAGCACCTCAGAGATCAATTATCTGGTGATGTGGATTCTGTAGACGGCATTGCCCTGGCATCCAACACCACTGTAAAGAATCTTGGCGTTATCTTTGATCGGGACTTGTCCTTTAACTCCCACGTAAAGCAAATCTCAAGGACTGCATTCTTTCATCTACGTAATATTTCAAAATCAGGCACATCTTGTCTCAAAAGATGCAGAAAAATTGGTTCACGCGTTCGTTACTTGAGACTGGATTACTGCAACTCCTTATTATCAGGCTGCTCTAATAAATCTCTTAGGTCCCTCCAGTTGATCCAGAATGCTGCAGCTCGTGTTCTCACTAAAACTAAGAAAAGAGATCACATCACTCCTGCACTAGCTGCTCTGCACTGGCTCCCAGTAAAATCAAGAATCACTTTTAAAATTCTTCTCTTAACCTACAAAGCCTTGATTGGTGATGCTCCATCATATCTTAAGGAGCTTGTAGTACCATATTGCCCCACTAGAGAGCTATGCTCACTAAATGCGGGACTACTTGTAGTTCCTAGAGTCTTAAAAAGTAGAATGGGAGCCAGAGCCTTTAGTTATCAAGCTCCTCTTTTATGGAACCAGCTTCCAATTTCAGTCCGGGAGGCAGACACAGTCACCTCGTTTAAGAGTAGACTTAAGACCTTCCTCTTTGACAGAGCTTATAGTTAGGGCTGAATCAGGTTTGCCCTGGTCCAGCCTCTTGATATGCTGCTATAGGCTTATAGCTGCCGGGGGACGTTTTAGGATGCACTGAGTACCTATCTTCTCTTTTTTTCTCTTCTTAAGGATGAATTTTCATCTCTCAATCACACGTTACTAACTCTGCTTTCTCCCGGAGTCCTTTTGACTTCACGTCTCATGGGGTCATCGGACCCTATGAGACGGCATAGATCTATCTGCCTGATGGATCATTGAGGTCTGGGTCGTGGAATTCCTGCTCCTGACTACGCCACTGTCCTGTTGAGACTCCGCCTACTGTTGAGACTCCGCCTCCTCCTCCCCACCGCCATCTGCCTGATGGATCGTGGAGGTCTCCATCGTGGAATATGCCTACTATGAACTATTCATACACTGTCATATTCATTGAATGTATTTTAACTCTAAATCTGTCCTTCTGTACACATTACATCTATTGCACCTGTCCATCCTGGAGAGGGATCCTCCTCTGTTGCTCTCCTGCAGGTTTCTTCCTTTTTCCCCTGAAGGGTTATTTGGGAGTTTTTCCTGGTCCGATGTGAGGTTTTGGGGCAGGGATGTCTATGTGTACAGATTGTAAAGCACTCCGAGACAAATTTGTAATTTGTGAAATTGGGCTATACAAATAAACTGAATTGAATTGAATATATACACATATATATATATACACATATATGTATATATATACATATATATATATACACAAACATATATATATATATACACACACACACTGCACCAGGGATGAAGTTGAGACTCACTTCATTAAATCACAATATGGCTCCGGTAAGGAATAACCTGCGTCGATTCCCTCGTGGCTCAACACGTGGGAACCGTTCTCTGGACGGACGAGCAGCCGGCCGGGCCTCATCGTCAGTGTCTTCCAGTTCTGGGAGCGCCTCAGCGATCGTTCCCCCGGGGCCTCCGGACGCCATCAAACTCATTTACAGGCTGTTGCGAAACCCCTTCCCCCCCCCCCCCCCCACCAATTGCTATACCGCCGCCACCACGGCCCCGCCCCCGCCGCCTCTATTAAAGGCTCTCGGCGAAGGGGCTGGGGAAGTGGGCTAATTGAATCCACGGTCCAGCTCATGAGACCACCGCCGAGGGAAATGTCACCAACGGCGCCCCGAGCTCGACCTTTTCCTCCGCGGTTCGTGTCCGAGCGCGAACGAGACCGTCCTGCAAGTCGGAGCGTGTCCCTTTTTCATCTTTCCTTTCGTCACCTAGTCCCACCTTTTGACTCCTGGCTGTGTGGAAGTGTATTGGTGCCGGATGTGGAGAAGGGGGGAGGAGGGGGGGGGGTCTGACTAACGGTGCCCCGGTGAGCTTTGATTACAGGCCCCACGTCTGCGGGAAATAACATCTCTTACCTTCTTCCCTTCGCCGTAGATCAGGGGAAACTTCAGGTCGTCGTCCTCGATGGTTTTATACGCCCTGCGCGGAGGAGAGAGGACACTTTAATGGCTCTGTGGTTTATGGCGGGGGCGGGACGTACCCCCCCCCCCCCCCCCAGTAGGCCTCACTAGAGTGAGAAAGAGTATGCTGGGGAAGGAAGAGAGAAGAAAGAAGAAGAAGAAGAAGAAAAATCCACCCAGACATCATCACACGGAGCCCCGAGCATCATTTACAAATAAAGGGACGTCTGTGCGAGGATGAGACACTCCTGGTTTACGGTGGGAGACTTTGTGTGTGTGTGTGTGTGTGTCTGGATGTAAATGAGGCAAGAGCACCCACGTTTACATTCCCCTGCTCTCAGAGCTGTGTTTAAACTTCCGACCGATGAATAATTTAGTCTTCAGACGGCGCGCTGCAGTACGAGGAAGAAGAAGAAGAGCGTCTCATGCTGTATGTATTCATGCCACGTCTTAATTAAGAGACACTTTCCCCTCTATTACTGCAGCTCAGAAACCAGTCTGGCTCACACGGCCCAGTCCAGTTGAACCGTGTTGCCGTACAGCACCAGAAACACGACACATGTGAGCCGATTTCCAGAAGAGCTGCCAGCGCAGAGCTTTCCCTCCGCAGCTCACGCTCGGAATAAAAAGCCGGCCTCCTCACCTGGATCAGAGAGCGTTTAGAAATACAGCTTAGTCTTTTATTTGAGACTGGAGGAGAGAAAAAGGAAGTTTTGAAGCTTTTGATGTGAAAGAAACGACGAACAACTGGTCCGATTATAAATAAAGAGTCATTTGCAAATATCATGTGACACACACACACACACACCTTATCCAATGTATGCCAGCTGCTGCGTAGCAGATTATCAGGGACCTGGATGCTTTTTACATGACTGCTGGTTCCACTCAGAGACCATATGTTTCCACCTTAGGCGAGCACTATACTGCTGCACTCAGCACTTTTTTTTCTCCTTCTTCTTCTTCTCCTCCTTTAAAAAAAAACAGTGAGCAGAGCGAGGACCGTTACAGGAACGCGGACTCTTCAGGAGCGGCGAGCTGTAGAAGAGTCTCCTCTCCCTCGTGTTTGCAATATTCATGTGGAGAAAAGAAAAGATAAAAAAAAAAAAAAGATGGAACAACTTGAACTGAGTTAACGAAAAAGGATCTAATCGAACGGGCGCGGATCTCGCCATCTGCTTTAAAAACACCTTTTTATCTTGCCGCATTAACTTCAAAACTTCTCCCGTTTGAGTATTTAACCTTCACAACGCAACCAGACGCTCGTTATTATGTCATTGTTTCAAAAGAGGCATTAAGATGAAAACGGGGACGCTCTCCCTCCGGAGACTCGTGTTTACAGCCGATCCGTCCCGTCACGCCCGAGAGAACGAGCTTGTGACAGAAAGAGAGGGATGCACATTAATCCTGTGGGGGGGGGGGGGGGGGTGCTCAAGGGGCCGCTCTGTTTGACCACAACACTGAGCGCTTTCACATCCGAGGGCTGTTCGGGTCGCCTGATACGTTGCAGAGTGTGACCGAGTGAGGGAGGGAGAGAGAGAGAGGGGGATGGGAGAGGAGAGGAAGAGAGGGATGCAGTGGAGGGGGGGCGGGGTATCATTCTCTCTGCAGGTGACGAGAGACAGGCAGACAGGTGGGAGCAAAGAGTGATGTCACCTCCGCTCGGTGCTATGAGGGATGCCAGAGAAATCATTAGCAGCTTGTGCTCGGCATGCTGATCCATCTCCACACACACACACACACACACACACACACACACACACACACACACACACACACACACACACACACACACACACACACACACACACACACACACACACACACACACACACACACACACACACACACACACACACACACACACACACACACACACACACACACACAGGCTGTTGCCGTGTCACCGGGCGGATGAATCGGAAAGTTCGATGCATCTGACAAACGTCTTTTTTTTTTTTGGCCAACCTTGAGGGGCTTTTTATTTTATTTATTTTTTCGCAGATTGAGCGCGAGGGGACTCTTCCGGGAGCGAAAAAAAAGCGAGGCTGGAGCCGAGCGACGAGCGACGCTCTCCAAGTCGCGTCGGTCGTATCGGAAAGGAAGCGTAACGGAGGAGAAAGGGAAGATGAGAGGGGAGGAGGGAGACCGGTCATTGTCCACAGGACCAGGAGGAGAAGAGACACCCTCGTGGGCGCCGGAGACAGACGGCTGGACCGACGTCCATTGTCTCTTATATTTGCCCTCCCATGAGGCCTCAGCACCATCTCTCTCTCTCTCTCTCTCGCCCTCCCCTCTTCTCTCTAGCTTACATTTCTCTCCGTCTCTGAAGCAATTGTCCACGGCCGACCGCTCCCCATCCATCACTCCATAACAGCAGCGCCTGTCCACCCTGGACGGCGCCTGCCATTACAGTGTGTGTGTGTGTGTGTGTGTGTGTGTGTGTCGCGGGGGAAGCGGCCAACTGGCCGAGAGGAGAGGGATGAGGCAAAGGAAGCGAGGGAGGAAGACGGAGAGAGGTGGGCTGCGGGCCTGTATGCCTTCATTAGAGCGTGGCCTTGATCACTGATGCCTTTGAGGGAATTGGATGCTGGTGTACACACACACACACACACCCACACACACACACACTGACAGGAGAGTGTATCAGAAAGCTGCAGAGACATGAATACAAAAAAATCGGAGAAAAAAAAGCTCCTTTGTAGCTCTAGAGCGTCTCAAGTGCACCTATACGCCATGACACGATGATGTTACCGCCCACGCTCGTCAGAGGCTCCGCCCCGCCGGATGACAGCGGTTTAATTCAGGACCCGGACTTTGAGTCCGGGCGAGAGTTCTGACTGACCTACATCTGCTGAACCTCCCGGTTCCTCTCTCCTCGGTGTGTGTGTGTGTGTGTGTGTGTGTGTGTGTGTGTGTGTGTGTGTGACACATGTTCTACGAGGAGGTAGACACAATTTAAAAAACGTGTCCAGAATGAAGAGGTTACATTTTTAAATAACTTTATAACCAGAGCTTAAAGCAGCAGGGGTACGTAGTCAAGTGCAGGTACTCAAGTGCTGCAGCTTGAAGCTGTAGGGTAGGTCATGTGTCAGTGTAACCTCTTTTGATATATTTTTTTTACACGAGGTGAAATTCTCTTGACACACCGACAGCAATCAATAAATAAAATGCTCCGACGAAGAAAGAAAAGCAAAAAGCAAAACGCAGGACTTTCAACCAGCGAGCGCGAGTCGTGACGCCCTCCTCAGTGAGTGTGTGTCTACTTATTGCTTTTTAGGACGTTTTTTAAAATTATTTTATGATGAGGCCAGTGTTTGTGATCGTAACCTGTATGTTTATTGCTTTTCATGATGTTTCTGTGATAACCTTTCTCTCCCTTAGTGAAGGCTTGTAACATCTGGCCACAAGGACTACGGTTGAAATGAGGCCTGATAGCTAAGAATGAGACATTCACCCCTGGGTGGATTGATGTGTACGGACCCTGTTCAAATAAACACAGAAATGAAACTAGAACGGACACTCGGTAGAGCGCATACCTTCACATATCACAAGATCGGGCAGTGAGTTATGAACATTTTGGCATTAGTTGCATGCCAATTGGATATAAATTGACCGAGCTATGGTAAAAAGAAGATGTTGACCTTTTCATGACCTTGACCATGACCTTTGACCCGATCGATCCCAAAATCTAATCAAATGGTCCCCGGATAATAACAAATGATCCCACCAAATTTCATGCGATTCGGTTTAATACTTTTTGAGTTATGCGAGGAACACGCAAATAAATAAATAAATAAATACACGGCGATCAAAACATAACCTTCTGCATTTTCAATGCGAAGGTAAAGAGAATGAAAAGATCTTGTTAAAGAAAAGTTATTGCGATGTTTACAGATCTTTTATAAAATAAATAAATAAAAAAGCCTAACCATGATGTTTTCCCTAAACGTAACTCAGTGGATTTGTTGCTTTATCTTAATGTTAAATAGTTGTTGAGGTTATTTCACATATTTATTATCAGGATCATTTTGGGGGAGTGGCTTCGGAAGGAGGCCTCGAAAAAAGTACAATATTTAATCGTCATACGGAGAAGAAGTAGCAGGAGATCTACATATTGAGTATGTCAGATATATCTGCAAACATATTACTTGAGTAAAAACACTTACTTAATATGGAGTTTTTTTTTTATTGTGGCTAAACACAAAGTGGAATTCGTGCACAAATAATGTGTGCTTTAAACTTACAGCTGAATGCTGAACTTTGTTTGTGGAGAATGCAGCCAATAATAATGTGACCTCAGGTGACCTCAGTAGCGGTGTGTGTTTGTCCTTAAAGTCACATGTTTTCCTAGAAAAGGGAAAACACAGTTTACACTTAAACGCTGCATTATGCTCTCTCTCCCTCCCTCACTTCAACCCTTTCTTTCATCTCCCCTCCACCTTTCCATTAGTACTTCAGTCCTCACATGCCGGCTCTTTTCTTCCTCCTCACACTCTGTTACTCGACCCCGTGGACTGGTTTCATCCCTCTCTTCTCCAGTCAGATAAAGAGCTGTCCTTAATGCGCCCACACATTCCTGCTCGCCTCCCTCTCAGGCGCACACGAGTCGGCGTGTCAAGGCCGCGGCGGCAAGGCGCTCCTCGTGTCAGCGGAGCGTTAGAATGGCTTTAATACCATAATAATATGGGAGGGAGATTGCCCCATTTTAGTCTAAAATCTTAGAATCTCGTTTTTTAAATCTAGAATAATCTGATCAAGTAAGTTTGACTATGAATCTGATTCCAGCTTTCTGTCCTTTACAGGTTTCCACACTTTTTTGGTGTGGAACTGCTTTTAATGTGTAGAAATTCCAGTTGTAATTACCTTCGCATAGAAAATGCGGAAGGTTATGTTTTGATCGCCGTGTATTTATTTATTTATTTGTATGAGTGTTCCTCGCATAACAAAAAAAGTTTTAAACCGAATCGCATGAAATTTGGTGGGATGATTGGTTATTATCCGGGGACCATTTGATGAGATTTTGGGATCAATCGGGTCAAAGGTCAAGGTCAAGGTCATGAAAAGGTCAACATCTTCTTGAATCGCATGGAATTTGGTGGGATGATTGGTTATTATCCGGGGACCATTTGATGAGATTTTGGGATCAATCGGGTCAAAGGTCAAGGTCATGAAAAGGTCAAAATCTTCTTTTTACCATAGCTCGGTCAATTTGTATCCAATTGGCATGCAACTAATGCCAAAATGTTCATAATTCAATGCCCAATCTTGTGATATGCGAAGGTATGCGCTCTACCGAGTGCCCATTCTAATTATGTCTTTGAGTACCTTGAACAGCGCTATATAAATCTAATGCATTATTATTATTATTTACATAAAGGGTACATTATCAACAAAAAATCACTCAAACGCACAAAATACCAGCAAGTGATGTTTCTGCGAGGCAGAATGATGATTACTTTGAAGTTTAAGGATGTCAACATGGTTTTTTGTGTGCATTTTAAACAAATTATTTTTGTGTGTTATCCTCACGGTGACTCGTGTATCGTATTTGATGTTACGGGATGAATTAAAACAAATGTAATCAAAAAAAGCTCACGCACCACCCCGACATGGTGAAGTCACGGTACAGCATCCTCTTCCCGACCTCCTTCCTCTGGACTCGCCTCGGGAATTCCAGATGTGTAAACTCGTTCCCTAATAAGTGGGGCTGCATGTAGGCCTTCAGATATGGAAAGAAACAAGAGGAAGATTGACACACCCGGGGGAGAGGAGAAACAATTGCACAGGCTATGGAGCCGGCAATGAGCGCAGGCGGTGAGAGAGAGAGGGGGGGCGGGGGGGGGGGGGGAGGCCAGCTCCCCAAATATCTGACGGCTGAAAGAAAAGATTCCTTCTCACCAGGAACTGCAGCCGCTGTCGCTCCGACTCCGGCGTGAACTCTGTCGACATGGGGATGACCTCCCCGGCCCGGATGATGATGGCTCTGAGGGAGTGGAATACATCTCTGTTTATTCAAACTGGGAAACGGTTGCAAAAAAAAAAAAAAAAAACGCAAATAAAAGACGTCATTGCAAAAAAAAGGTGCACTCGTTTTGTCCGCCTGAGCGTCTCACCTGCTGTCACCGGCGTTCCCGACATAGAGCTTCCCGAGCAAAAAGACGACGGCCAGAGCGGTGCAGCCGCCCGAGACGTTGAAGACGGCCTTCTCCTTCTCGATCTGCACGTCCTACACACACACACACACACACACACACACACATTTATATCTAGAGCACATCATCCAAACTCATCATCTGCACATTAGCATCTTTTTAAATCATCGTAGCCTTCAAAAATAACTTCTTCCTCCCGTCACGCTGCGCCACAAAGTATTTAACCGAGAACCTGATGCAGAGTAAAACCTTACCCTGGTACTTAAAACTCACCGTTATGCTATTATTAATTATAGCAGCGTAATTAACTCATTCGTCAATAGCGTCATAAGTCAAGGAGCAATAAAGCGTAATGGAAACCCAAAAGGGATCGGAGGGAAAGTTTGGAGCGGCCGCTGGTTACGACACCGGTTAATTAGCCCAGATTCATTCGGTGCTAATTAAACCCCCCCTCAACAAAAAAAAAAGATTAAAAAAAGACCCCATGCTACTGTATCAATTCATTAATTAGATGAATAATCAACCCGTCAGAAAATTAATCAAAAGGCCAACTTCAACTCCTAACCGAGCTGCTCACACGTGGTTCAGCCCGTGCGCGCTCCCCCGCGGCTACTGTTGATGCTAACGGCTCCCGAGGGGCCTTTAAATGGCAAAGCAGAAACAGGAAGTCGTCCCGGAGACGATGCACGACCCCTGCGGCGCCTCCTCGTCCTCCTCCTCCGCTTCCCTCCGTCGCTACATCGCCATCGACTCACTGAGTGGGAGGAGAAACGCTGGCGAACACATTTGCGGGAAGGCCGTCATGCAAGCCTCCGTCAGATTAAAACTGTGTGTGTGTGTGTGTGTGTGTGTGTGTGTGCGCAGAGTCTGTGTGTGTGTGTGTGTGTGTGCGCAGAGTCTGTGTATCCCTGACAGGAGACAGCAGTGGATGGTGTTTGTTTATATATATATATACACACACATACATAAATACATACATGTACATATATATATATATATATATATATCTATATTATACACACACATACATATATATACATGTACATATATTTATATATATAAATAAATAAATTAATTTAAATACACATGCGACCGGATGTTTCCGTATGACTTAGTAAGCTTGTGTGAGACAGAACTGCTGTGTGTGTGTGTGTGTGTTTGGGTGCATATGTGTGTTCCTGAATACCTGCACTCCATCTTCCTGTCCAGTTTCAGAACAAACACACACACACACACACACACATTACATACCACTGTGGCTGCTGCACACATTTCTCAAGAGTCAGGGAGGATGGAGGATGGTGTGTGTGTGTGTGTGTGTGTGTGTGTGCATACGAATGTGTCCTTCACCCCTAATTGAATTATGAGTCCACAGCGAGCCGTACATATTTATCCTCGCTGTGTGCTGCAGGCAAAATGTTCAATAATGAAAACGTCTTCATAAACAGAAACGCCTTCCTCCAGACGAGTGACGGCTCAGTGACCCGCAGGCGAAGAGGGAAAAAAAAGGTTTCTGCACTTCTTCAAATTAAACTTGTCATTGTTTCCTGGAAAGAAGAAGAAAGAAAAAAAACGACGCCACGAGAGATAGGACTGACGAATCAGGAATGAGCGAATTTCACACGAGTCCCACATGACATCATGTGACCACATCGTCCATCACCACTCAAATATCTCATCTGGAGCTACAACTCAAATCAACTCATCAATATATATATATATACACACAAAATGGAAGAATGGAGTTCTGAACAATATTGAAGGTCAACCGTGTGGTAAACAAATCCGTTAGTCTCTTCAAGTATCAGTCGGTGTGACCTGTGCTCATTGGTCAAAGGTGGGAAAAGGGGCGGGACAAATGAAAAACAACAGAGAGAAGACAGGTAGAGCGAAGGAAGAAAAAAATTATATTATATATTTATATACGTATGTATATATATATATATATATATATTATTTTTTTCTCCAGACTAGCGCTGACCTGCGAGCTGGACTCTACTGAGGTGAGGTAGCAGCCGAGCAGCGGCTGCAACTGTTATTATGTTTCCTTTCATGCCAATAACTTGTGTGGGGACAGTTTTTTTTTTTTTAAAGAAAAGAAAAAGAGCGTATCGCTAACTTGCATAGATTTCTATATTTAGTCTCCTCACATTAAGCTCTTGGCTTACTCTGAAATTGATTCTGAAATGGAAACTATTGGCCCATTAACCAATGAATAGAGGGGAGGGGAGGGGGGGATTAGTAGTTTTAATTCTGAAATATAAACTGCTCTTAGCTAGTGTAGCAAGTTAAACTAATCAATTTCCTCAAATTTTTATTTTTTACATCGCTGTGAAAACATCCTCTTCGAACTATTGTATTTATTCAAGTTTCTCGCCTCAAATTAAAATCAGACGAGATTACGACCGGCGGGGCGGGGTCGTCCTTCAAATCAGAGGACCGGCGAGACGCGACCCGCTGAGCTCCACATGGACTGGGCCGGCTCACTGGTTCCCAGTTTACAGTCTCTGGGCTAAGCTCAGCTCACCGCCTGCTGAATAGAAGCCAATAAGCACATTTCCCCCCAAAAATATTGAAATGCTGATAATCATAAAGTGAGGAGGCATAGGATATTCACAAGTGGCAGCCTGCACACACACACACACACTGAAGACGGTCTCACGGTGGGCTCCTCTCCCCGACTCTCTGAAACCAGCCCACCGACCGCCTTTGTACATGTTGCGTTTGATGTTTACACCCCCGAGTGTTTATCGGGGCTTCAGTAGCACACACACACACACACACACACACACACACACACACACACACACACACACACACACACACACACACACACACACACACACACACACACACACACACACACACACACACACACACACACACACACACACACACACACACACACACACACAAAATGAAAGGCGGATCCCGCTGATAAGATACAGAGAGACTCAGTGAACTCTCAGGCGGGAGATTTAGAGAGTAACCCGACCTGCCCAGGATTCTCTTGACACTTCCCATTTTCTTAAAGAATGAGCTTCATTAAAAAAATACAAATAAGACAAGGGGGCTTTGGGGGGGGGGGGGAGATGCTGCCAAGATCGACTTTTCGGTCATTACTCAGCAACAAGTAGAAGTGACAGTTTTTTAGTTTTCAGTTTCTCCCAGCAAAAATAATTATTGAAATAAAAAATGGCAGCCGTGGAGGAAAGCAGACGCTGTTTTTCCAGGTGGTTACGCCGGTGTGTGTCGCCTCGCGGGCTCTAATTACAATTAGTGAGACACGGAGCAATGGACTGGGGGAGTAAAAAAAAAAAAACTCTGCGAAGAACAATTTGAGACCATTAGAGAGCTTCGGGAGCCGCGAGCATCGGGGAGGTTTATACAGCGGGAGTGCAACTGGTTGGAACGGTGGACTTCGGGTGCGATTCCCCTTTAAGACCGAGAGAGAGAGATAACTAGACGCAGACACTATTATTTATTGTTGAAAGTGGATCCTAATATCAGTAATCTATTAATCCAGATGCTTTCTGCTGATTGACGGCACGCTTATTTCATTGTGACGTAACAATGTGCAACTGTAGTTCACAACTCGTAAAGCAAAAATCCCATCATCATTATAACCATGAATTCACAATAGGTTTCTGAATTAATTAACTGATCCTTCTATAATCATTCATTACACCTACACATGCAGTAAGTGCCCCAATATTCTTATATCACCTTTTTATGGCAGTGGCGTTTGGGAGGAATATGTAATCGCACACCGCCCTCTAGTGGTGAAGAGGTGGAAACACAGGAGCCCTGTGGGATTGTATTTCCTGATTCGATTGAGCTGCACTTCCCTCTATTAAGATTCTAGATCAGGGGCTTCAAACTCATGTTCACCGTGGGCCACATCCGCTTCACGGCCACCTCTTAAAGGGCCAGTGTACCTGAAACATAACGAACATATTGTTAAATAACTCTTTTTTGTATTTGATTATTGTTTATTTGAGTAGAAATATTGTACAGAAGAAAATGTCTCCAATATAACAACGTAAATCCATTTAATTTGAAACCTTCAAAATAAAAGCACGGGATATTTTTCTTAAATTTCTTTAAGAAAAGGAGATTGCGTGTCTTTCAAGCCGTCAGGGGGCCACATAAAATGACATGGCGGGCCGGATTTGGCCCGCAGGCCTTGTGTTTGACACCTGTGTTCTAGATGAACCTCCTCAAGTGACGTTACTCTACACTGCCGCTGTGTGTTGACCGTGGTCACGTGTTACTGGGAGAGGAGTCAGTGCTAGTCTGGTTTCTGGAGACCAGGAGGGTCACAGCAGAGGTCATCACAGACGGGGTCTGTGGTCCGACACAAAAGTAGCAGTCGAATAGATATTAATTATGAAAAAACTAAATGTTTAATAGTTTTATTTTGTGTGTATTGCTTAATTTGTATTTATTCGTTTACTTCTATTCATTCATACACTATGAATTGCATACGTTTGTATTTTAGTTTATAAATCAATTGTCAAATCAGCTATTTTCATTTTTTTTGGTAGTCTTTTTCTTCTTCTTTTTAAAAACCAAAATGAGAAAAAAAATACTGTTTCTAGTTTCTAAATTGTGAATAGTTTGTTATCTCGAAAAACTGAATATGTTCGGGCCTCTGAACTGTTCAGCTGGCAATTTTTACGGGACAATAATAAGTGGGTGAGGCTCGAATTTATAATTATTATACTGTGTTTTGTCGAGTTGTAGGTGGAACAACGCTGGAGCATTATGTTTTTATTTTTTGGGTGTTTTATCGTCGTCTTTCCCGCAAGACTGTGGAGCTCGCCCCCGGACCCTCTAGGGGGGTCATGGGGGCGTGCTCCCCCCAAAGAAAGTGTTGTAACTTTTTAAGCTAAATGCATTAATCTGGTGGAATTCAGGCGGTTGGATCTATAAAGAGTGGCGAGCAGCACGGCGTGTCAGTGTGTCTGTGTTCTGTTTATTCACACCATCATCATCATCACATCGCTGCTCTCACACGGTGGTGAGAGCCGATAACGCCGTCACGCATTTTGTTTGTTGTGTCATTTTACCGAGTTTAAGAATTCGGTGGACAATTTGTCACAACGGTCTATACAACTGTGCAGTTATTATCAAACTATGTTATGATGTGGAAATGTGGATAAAGGAAATGGCAAAAGCATGTAAGATACATTTTTGCGTCTTTAGTTTTTCCAGCTTATCGTTGCTTCCAAGCGAGGCCGCCGGAAAAGTGTTTTAATTTTTTTCATTGTGAAAAAAGGGGCATGTCTGGCCCTTTTTTTCCCTCCAAATACACAGAAAACTAGAACGGGCACTCGGTAGATCGCATATCACAAGATTGGGCATTGAATGATGAACATTTTGGCATTAGTTGCATGCCACTTGGATAGAAATTGACCGTGCTATGGTAAAAAAAAGATTTTGACCTATCCATGACCTTGACCTTTGACCCGATTAATCCCAAAATCTAATCAAATGGTCCCCGGATAATAACCAAACATCCCACCAAATTTCATGCGATTCAAGAAGATTTTGACCTATCCATGACCTTGACCTTTGACCCGATCGATCCCAAAATCTAATCAAATGGTCCCCGGATAATAACCAATCATCCCACCAAATTTCATTTTTGAGTTAGGCGAATAACACGCATACAAATAAATACACGGCGATCAAAACAAAACCTTCCGCATTTTCAATGCGAAGGTAACCAGCAATGGAGGCAAAAGCTTTGGGCGATCTAAAAAGGGGGATGCCCGGCGTTATTCTGGGGATTAGATGACATCACTAACTGAAGTAGCAGGACACCAACAACATGAAGGGCCACATGTTTCCCGCGGTGTGTGATGCTCACGCCCCTTACCATGTCTTTGAAGGCGTTCTCGATGGCGCCGACCACCAGGCTCTCGTGGGAAACCTTCTTCTCGACGAAGAAGCGCGTGGGCGGGGTGCTGGGCGAGCCGGGGGCGCCGGCGGCGCCGCGGAGCGACGCGGCCCTGGTGAGGGCGCGCTGGGACGTCGGGGTCAGGTGGTGGTTGATCGGCTCCTCGCCGAAACACGTGGGCGGCGGCAGGTTCGGACCGCAGACGATCTCCATCACCTCCTGAAGGTGCAGGGCGATGTGGTGATGCAGCAGGCGGGAGGCCACGACGGCCGCCCCGGAGCCGGCGTGGCCGTCGAACATGGCCCAGTAGTGGAAGGTGAGGCTCTCGGAGCTGTCCTGGATTCAGACGGGAGGCAGACACGTTAATCCATCGGCTCAATATCTGCATCCGTGGGAGATCTCATGTGAACAGAGGAGTTCTCGGAGCTTCTAGACTAGAGACTAAACATCCATTCATCATCTAGTGTGTGTGTGTCAGCTGAAAACACCAGCCATGGATTGTATTTAAGTCTTTATCGTCACCTGTAGTCCACAAAAAAGTGAAATAATCCACCAAGATGCAACCCATATATAAAAGTTTAAAACTAAAGATTCGCTGTGAATAAAACTCTTTGAATATATGTTGTACTAGAATATACACGACCGTTCAAAAGTTTGGGGTCACTTAGAAATGTCTTTATTTTTCAAAGAAAAAAGCTGTTTTTTCACCGTTCAAAAGTTTGGGGTCCTTAGAAATGTTCTATTTTTTCAAAGAAAAGCACTGTTTTTCAATAAAGATAACATTAATCAAAATACCTATATACATTGTTAATGTGGTAAATGACTATTCTAGGTGGAAACGTCTGGTTTCTAATGAAATATCTCCAGAGGTGTATAGAGGCCCATTTCCATCAACTATCACTCCAGTGTTCTCGGTACATGTTTGTTTTTGCTAATCGAGAAGACTAATAATGTGATAGAAAAAAACCTTGTTCAATTATGTTAGCACAGCTGAAAACAGTTATGCTGGTGATATAAGCTGTATAACTGGCCTTCCTTTGAGCTTGAAGTTTGAAGAACAAAATTAATACTTCAAATATTAATCATTATTTCTAACCTTGTCAATGTCTTGACTATATTTTCTTTCATTTCAAAAAAAAAAAAAGTGAGTTTTCATGGAAGACACGAAATTGTCTGGATGACCCCAAACTTTTGAACGGTAGTGTATATCTATATGTTTGTAAATACATTTAAATTTGTGAATACATTTGATATTTATAAATATCTGTTTGTTGGAGCGAATTTATGATCGACTGACAATGTTGGTGAAGTGTTTCCTGCTTTAACATTTTTATTTTTGTGTTTCCTTATTAGCCAGATGCATGGTTAAGTTTTAGGTTTTATTACTATTATGCATTCTTACTTTTGAAGGTTGTATTTCTGTAAAAATACCTAATAAAAAATAAAATATCACGTATAACATTTTAAAAGAAAGGTGAAATAATCAACGTCCACATGGTGTCTTATTCATGACCGTCTTCAACGGTTTCTCTAACAATCAGACGGAAGTAGATATGAGCCAATCAAATGTCAAGATTTAATAAAGATCTCGAAATGGATGCACTTAACTCCTTATTATCAGAATTAAAAAATGCGTAATGACATGTCTGCTGATGGTTCCTTACCTGGAGGGATCCCTCAACCTCAAGAGACTGCACATTCCACAAATAGGAAATAAGAAAAGAGAAAGAAAAAAAAGGTCAGCTCAATGTAGCTTTTCTCTTATCCGTGTTTATTTTTATGTTTTTTTAAAATACACTGGACAGTTTTACTTCTTAAGCACTCTAAACTAAAAGCTAAGCGGGAACAACACGTGACATTTAGTCGGCCTCCTGATGAATAGACGCTGTGTAAAGGGTCGCAGCGCGAGAAGGTTGGGGAACCTCCGGTGTGTGTGTCGTCTCAGTGACCCAGAAGAAGAGAAATCTTTGTTCCGGACCAGGTGGGACCCCCGTCAGTCCCGGTGTGATTCAGCCACTGCACAAACTCCACGGGCGAAGAGCTCCACTCCGTTGACGCCATCGCATCGAACATTCACCCCGTGCTGTACGTAGGTGTTCAGAGGGGAACGCGGTCGGACCCTCGTCTTTTTGATCCAACATGAGGTCAAATAACATGAAAGTGTGGAGATTTACTTGCTATTGCACACATTTCATCATATAAAAAGTCTGTAAAGTGGAAAAACGGAGGGCTGCTTTGACCTGCAGGGCGTATAATGCATTGTTTTGATCACCGGGTGTAGATCAGAGCTGGCATGTGTTTCTGCACACACTAAGGTGATGATTTTCTAAATATAGTGCGGGCGGGTTGTACAACAGGAGCCTGTGAAGCAGAGAAGAACTACGAAGGCTCTACGCGACTCATCGCCGCAGCAGTGAGTCACGAGGTCCTTGCATGAGCTCGCTGTGGGCTGCGGCTCGGCCTGAGCAGAGAGCCGGTGGGCTGAGGAGGAGAAATGTTTGCAGCAGTTTCATTTTACCTGTACACGATGTACTGGACGGGCAGAAGGACACACGGTTGACGTTGAAGCCTGTGTGTGCGTTTGTCTGCAAATCTTTTTTTTTTTTTTTTGTGTCGAGAGCTGCGGCGGCGGGTGAAGGACGCGGCGCCGGACGCAAGCGAGGCATTATACGGAAGATGTAATATATATATATATTTTTTCTTTTTATTTATTCACATATACATCTTTTTTTATTTTATTTATTATTTTTCTTTATTTCATATTCATTTTCAGATTTATTTGATTATAATAATTTAGGATAGAAATATAAGCATTTTTTTGCTTCTACCTTTTCAGTCTTTCTGTTTTGTATATTATATAGAATAATATGGTATTGTATTGCAATGATTGACTGAATAAAATACACAATAACAACAACAAGGATTACTAACAATGTGGAAGCATCCAGTCTGTGACACGTTATCAAAAAGATGGCTCAGGATTAGCGTTTGTTCGCAAATGAAATGTAAAGACATTTTTTTTACTCACTTGCAATCATTAAAACACTTGTTAATATCTCACTAGTAGGAGTTTTCACTAATAATTTTTTTTCTTTTTCCTCTTCACAAATATAGATTATTTTGGCGTCTCCTGTTAAATTGCCATCGACCCCCGGGTTGGTTCCTCATTAAGAGGGGTTGATGCAAATGGTAGGAAATGCAAATATTGTGTAGTTTAGAAAACCTAAAAACGGTAAAAACAAAAATATATATTTCTACGACATGTTTCCTGTGACTGAATTGTGCCGTGTGGGTTCTGCGTAGCGGTTGCGTGGTCGTGTGGTTTGTTATGTAGTAAGCAGTTGTGCGGACGGCCATATTGTTACCGACACTACCTTGTGTGTGTGTGTGTGTGTGTGTGTATGTGTGTGTGTGTGTGTGTGTGAAGCCCGGTGGATCGCGTTGATGTGGATCCATGACATATTCTGCATATCGTCTCCGTTCGACTCACCGGGCTCTCCCGGGGGCCTTGGCCCTCTCCGGTGGGGAGGGAAGACCTCCTGCGGGTCGTCGGGGTCCGGTTGGGCGTGGAGCAGCCCGCTGGTCTCCTCTTCACCACCAGCACCTCACAGCAGGCCTGGTCCTCATTCAAGGTGCTTTTCCCGGCATTGATCACCCTAAATGTGGGGAAAAAAAGGACATAAAACAAGGAAGTTAAGCCACGCATTACTAACAGAACACCTGAGAATAAAAGACTTATTTTTTTATTAATTACAAAAGAAAATTTTGACAATACAATAATGGAGACCATATAAATGAACTAGTATTTGTTTGAAAGAAATCCTTAAATCCAGTCGTGCCATGATGGGTGCACTATACAGGCGTTTGAATAATAAATACAATACACACCAACGTAAGTTTATGATCTGCCACTCGATATTTTTTAAGGGTCGTCCAAGCTTCTCGGTCGTAGAAAGTCTTCTTTGGGAAAAAGTTATTTTGATGAAATGATTTTGATGGAAGAGAAAGAGACGAAGCCCTCTGAGCTTCAGCTATATAAGAAGAGAAGAAACCAACCGTCATTTGTAATACGATTTTAAATTAGGAACAGTTTAATATTCATGTTTGTGCTATATTTTCCGTATAGTTGGTTGTTATGCTGTTATGTAATTTGTATATATTCGTTGTTGTTTTTGGTTGTCTGGTGTAACTTGTAAAAACTTAAAATAAAATGATTGAAAGAAAGTGTACAATTACAAGCTGAAACATTAACAGCTAGATGTTTTAGCAAAGCTGTACAAAGATTGTAAAATTAAAATAAATACATTTTAGTTTAGGGTTAATTAGGGTATTGGATATGGATCAGAGAATATCAGCTGAACATACTGGACTGAAAAATCAGTTTTAACCCATTTAATCTAGGAGCAGAGGGCACAACAAACAAACAAACAAACACAAGTTCCCACTATATTTAGAGTCCAATTGTGGTTTGATAACACTTTTCTGGACTGGTAAACAAATAACAAACATTAAAAAAGGGTATTTAGAGGAAGAGTTTTCTCCCCTGGCATGCAACACTGTGGGGACTTCACCTCTGTTGAAAATTTTAGTTATTTATCTTCAATTTGGTGTCTGAATTATACAGATTGTGTTTGTTTTTTAATCAAAGGAAATAAGAAAACCTTTTGAACGGCAGTGCACATGAAAAAAATACATCATTAGTATCCGAGAGGGAGGGAGACAACGCCTCGGGGAGGGGGGGGGGTCTGTCGTCATTTCCACATCGCTTTAAGTTCTTCCTTCTATCAGAAACTAAAAAATGTCGGGTAACCGGCGTCTTGGATGCATCACTCCGGGAAGAAAGCACATTTCCTGAATGTCGCTGGTGAAACGTGATACACAGCTGCAGGTTATACAAGGGCTAGAATATCCTCCTTAGCAATATCCTCCAAGCGGTGACCTTTAATCCATATATTACATATAAACCCTTTCCCCAACTCAATTTATGTGCAAGAGATTATATCTTAGGAGTCAGTGTGAGATATAGTCAGCAAATGCACTCTTTAAATACACATTTCCATTCGAGAGCCACGCACGTAGGTGAGAGGACAGAAATATACTGAAATATTCGGAAATACTGCGTTATACGACATTACACAACACCTGGCAGACGGTGGAAGCTGCTGCGAGCTGCACAATACTCCATCCTGGACTTAGCCACAACGTGGGAGATGTGAAGTCTACGGCGGCCCGATTCAAACTGTGCATGTGGTATCATATACAAATTAGAGCGGGGACAAAAATGTGAAATCTAAACATGTTTTTCTGTTAAAGGCGTGTGTGTGTGTGTGTGTGTGTGTGTGTGTGATTGCAAAATTGCGACAGACTCGTCATAAAAAGGTAAATTATAGTTATAGCACAGTTATTACGCGTTCAGCGTCGTCTCTGAGAGTCATACCTCAAATAATTGAGACGTTATAATTTGCTACATGTTGACGTGAGAGCCGGTGGTGATTACTCCCCCCCCCCCCCCGTGGGTGGCTCTTATGTAATCCTAATTGGTCCTAATTGGAGATGAACTGCGTCTCCAGCTGAGAAAACACTGTGGGACGTCAGGCCGGCCGGATACCGACAGGGCAGACCTTCACTCAGTGAGATTGATTTTAATTGGCGAGTCACTCTGAAATCTAATTATGGCACGCTCTCGTATACTTAAGCTGTTGCTTATTTTGCCTTAAAATAGTCAATTTAAACGGTTTAAATATACATATTCTGGATTGCTGTATTGTACAGAGAAATACTTGAGATTTAAAACCAAGTTTATCTGTTTTATTGTTAATTCCAACACCAAAATGAACACATTTTCCACACCATATCCAGTCCACTTCATGTCACCGTTTGAGTTTCCACAGAAGCTTTTAAAATCAGAAATGATCGCATGGTCTGGAAAATGTTCTGTTAGTATGCGATAAGCGAACGTTATCTGATGACAGACGCCATCATGCGTGTCTGAGACCAAAGCCCCGCGGGGTCACGTGACCCTGGACGGTCACATGATTAAAGGCTCTCTCGATGCGAGAGGAGACGCCGCCCAGACCCCGAGGCACGGGTAGTGTGCGAGAGCAGGGCCGTCATGTCGGCTCACCTCGTTCCACTTCTTCCCGTCTGAGACGACCTCCTGACCTTAATGACTCCGTCAGAGCTGTGAACCAACGGGTGGCTTCTTTCTTTTTTTCCACCACTTGACTTCACGCTTCGCTCCAAACACGACGCCTCATCCAACGCCACCAGGTCGCTGAAGGGACGTTATGAAAACACGCCTAGCGTTGATATTACAATATCATTGCAGTGGAAAGATATCAGGAAAAGGCTGAAAAAAACAACTAAAAGTGGTATTATGAATGAACCTGCATAAAAAAAAAATAGAAGAATAAACCCTAGAGAGGAGCAGGTTAAGTAGTCATCATCAGTCGATCTAATACTTGGGTGATTAATCCATCACTTCTTCATTTTGACTGCACCAATAGAATTCAGAGGACAGGGACCCGGAGTGAGGCAACGTTCAAAGTGGGAGTGACTAACTTAAAGTGCAAACAAATTCGGAATTTGGTGATGTAAGCGAGTAACTTTACGATGTACAGACCACAAATGTGATCACATTATTAAAATTAAAAAAAGGTATTCTAATGGTGACTGTGCCCCATTTAAGTGGACTGAAGGCTTCAGACGCATAGAACAGCCCAGCAGCGAGCCCAGTGCACGGGGGGGGGGGGGGGGGGGCGAGCAGAACTCACTGATCCGTTCAAACGATGACGCTCACTGGACCCGACAGCTGCCCACCCGGAGACGGGCGGTCAGGATCCCTCTCGTGATGCTGGAATTATCTTCCCGTCACCACAGGGAGCCGACAGCTAACCCACAGTCATCTGACACACACACACACACACACACTGTTGAATGAGCTCTTCAGTTTAAGTATGGCGAAACCAAAAACCCGAATACATAAAAATTAGTTTTAATCGTAATATATATATACACGGATGATCATCTTGACTAAATGTATGCGGCCTACATAGAAGCGGGTGGTGGTTTCCTTTCTTTTCCGTCTTCAGATTTAAAATTATTCATGCAGATTAGCATGAGGAAAGCATCGCGGAGGGCGGTGGGTGAGAATCAAACCCTTCCAGAGGCTTTCTTCTCCAGGCGGAGACCGGATCGATCCATCGTGCACTCAAACAGTCAATTAGTCAAATAAGTCTATGAATAGAAAAGTACCAACAACAATTTTAAGGACTCCATCTCCACTTGAACTCAGGGAGAAAGGTTATGTTTTGATCGCCATGTATTTATTTATTTATTTGTATGCGTGTTATTCGCATAACAAAAAAAGTTTGAAACCGAATCGCATGAAATTTGGTGGGATGATTGGTTATTATCCGGGGACCATTTGATTAGATTTTGGGATCGATCGGGTCAAAGGTCAAGGTCAACATCTTCTTGGATCGCATGAAATTTGGTGGGATGAGTGGTTATTATCCGGGGACCATTTGATTAGATTTTTGGATCAATCGGGTCAAAGGTCAAGGTCAAGGATAGGTCAACATCTTCTTTTTACCATAGCGCGGTCAATTTTTATCCAATTGGCATGCAACTAATGCCAACATGTTCATAATTCAATGCCCAATCTTGTGATATGCGAAGGTATGCGCTCTACCGAGTGCCGATTCTAGTTTTTATCGCGAATGATCTGTGGATAAGGAAAATAAATCAACTCTCAGTTGCAGCCCTGATCTCTCTCTTTAGTGTCAACCCGTGCAGCTCACTCCATCGCCCTGAGGGAGTGAGAGCGACTGGGAGGGAGGGGAGTGGGCATCACGTGGCACGTCGTCGGGTTCACAGCAGGACGCCGGCAAAGTCGAAACACGAGATGCAACGAGTTTACGGGGGAGCGTGTGCACGCACGGCTCCCACTTAACGTCTCACATCACCGAGGAAGAGAGTAAGCTCCGGGAAACAGGCGTGATGATGAGGAGGCTCCATGGAAGGAAAACGGAGCAACTCTTCTTTGTGGACACACACACACACACACACTCACAAGATAGGACTGACCTGTGACCTGTACGGCTAAGAGACGGCCTCGCCAACCACCCGATCACCCCCAGACTCTCCAACGTGGGAGTGCGATTGTGACTCCGTGCTCTCGGTGATGAGAGCAAAGTGTTTGTCCTACTTTTTTGAGTCAACGTCAAACTTTAACCACGTGAAGCTTTTTATTTGCATAAGGTCTCGTTCCAGGCCGCTCTCACCCGTATGCAAACACAGTCGCTCCGGCTGCCTCCCCTGTTGTATTATTGCCTTTGGGGGGGAAATATTCCAGCAAGTCTGCATTTTGTCACGTTCTGCCTTTTATTTTGTTCATTCTGCAGCCGCAGCTAAGGAACCACTTTGCTTTTCACGAGTCAAGCTGCTTTACGCCGTTTACAATATGCCCTCTTTAGGATTTAACACACACAGTTCATTGATGCCTCGGCAGGAGGCGGAGCCAAGTGGACTGTGAGGGGCACCCAAACATAACACACTGTGATGTGAATAACACAACAGATGAACTCAGGTTGTGAATCTGGTCCCAGTTGTTAAGAAGAAGGAGGAGGAAGAGGAGGATGACTCGGAATCCACGAGCAGGAACACCTCAAACCTGATCTACACAAGGGATTGTTGTGCGTCTCGTTTTATTGTGCGTCTTATGCATCTTAAAGTACACGGTCGGTCAAGTTTTACCGGCTTTACTGAGAGTGAGAGCTGTAGGCTGTTGCTGTGCAGACACTAGCAACGAAACAAACATGGTGACTAATTCTCCCTATTGAGAGCTTCCCTGACCAGCCCTCACACAAGTCACGTTATTTCTCAATTAAATTAAATTAATTCAAAGTAAATTCGATTTGAGGGTGCAGCTTGATGATCTCATTTTGTAAAAAAAAAAGAAAAACACACACACAGAGACACTATGAGTCTGCAGCTACAATAAGATGACGGTATTGTTGCATCATCACAATAATAAAACACTTAGTTATGGCCTCCATAGCGACCTTATCTGTTTGTTTACGTCCGATTAGGAAAATGTGATGTTTATCACTGAAGGAAGACATCGGGAAAAGCCAGCTGCTGTGGCCTATTTCTAATTTCCACCACATATATGAATCCTTCCATCATAATAATCCGAATTAAAGCAGATTGATGCTCATGTTTACACCTTGACGAGTGCATGATCTCAAAAAGAAAAAAAAGGAACAAAAAGGATGCTCTTGTGTGTTGTGCCAGCAAAGATGGACGCGTACGGGTTTTTATGACTCACTCTGCGTAGCCAGTGGACCACGGCAGCCGCTTGCTCTCCTTCAGGATGAGGATCGGTCTCGCGATGTGATCCGCCGAGCACTCGATCTCGTCCGCGGACAGTCCCAGGAACTCCGGTCTGCCGTACGGGTACTTCAGCGGCAGCTCGGAGCCGCCGGGGTGATCCCCGTTGGAGCCGCCGGCCATCACGCCTCCCATAAAATTGGACACGGCCGATTTCACCCGCGTGAGCATGATGGTCCTCCTGATGCTGCTGCTGCTGCTGCAGCGGCGCGGCGACGCGCGGGGTCCAGGCGATGCGATTGCGCGAGTCTCCCCCCTCCACCCCTCCACGACGCGCGGTTGATCTCACCCGCACCGGCGACGCAGTTTCGCGGCGTTGAAAGCTGGTGGACGCGGAGCGGCCGCGGCGGAGGCGCATTCAAGGACCAGCGCTTGAACGCGGAAATAGAAGAGGGAGAGGGAGAGAGAGAGAGACAGAGACAGCAGCGAGGAGCTTGCACGCTGGTCACGTGACGAACCGGTTGCTGCCGGTGGATTCGGTCGCGCGTGCGTCTCCTCCGTGAGCCGCTTACTTGTTGACAGTGCTGGAGAGGTCAAAGGTGCGTAATCCCGCAGTGACGAAATACCTCCGGGATTTGGGTGCGCTGGCGTGGACACGCCCACCTCCTCAGGAAATTCTTTCATTAAAAAAAAAATGGTCATGTTGCACATTATTATTATTATCTTTATTTAAAAAGGCATACAAACATAAATGTCACCATGTAGCAGATTGCAGCTAATTTGCATCTGTAGCCCCCTGACAGACCATAATAAACATAAAACAATGACAAACAGTACAGGATAAGACGCACGACAACAGTGCATGTGGAAAGAAGAACACACAATACACACAATGTGAATAAGCTACAGTACAGCACATTAAAAGTAAGTAATACATCCTATTAAAAGTACAATAAAAACATCTCAAGGATATGCACCAATATTTTCTTTGCTTTGCCAAAAATGTCATCCACTGAGACGTGTAGACTGCAGGATGGCGTGTAATAATTTGCTCACAGTAACAAGCTTTAGTTCAATTAGTCTGACAAGTGAAGAGCTACGAAAATACGTTGCACAGCTCACTAAAGGTTTCGATACCATGATTCAGATTTGAACATGAATGCTGCAACATGTATGAAATAAATGCTCAATTTGTTACATGCATGAGAGCACAAACAGACACAGATGTAGTCAGGGAAACCCTTCTAAACATATAACATTATATAATAAGTAAAATGCACTTTTTGTAGTTCTAAAACATCTCACATTTTATCATTATTCTACAAATCTGTCTCCAGTATTTAGAGTTTTTTTCTCTTTATAAATATCCAGACAGTCCAGAGAAATGTAATATTTGATATACATGCAAGCTGCCTGGTTCTCATTATTTTGGGCAGAGAAGGCAGGAGTCAGACCAACGAGCTGCGTAGTTTCTCTGCTCTTTGACCGTGAGTGGGCATCACTCCATCAGCGTGTCGTCTCTTCACCCTAAAAGACAAACAGCGAGTCAGTCGTCCTTTTTCGAGTGAATCTGTTTGCTTGAATGAAAGCGGTGTATGTCAGTAATCTGTCTGTCGACCGTGAAATCCCCAGTTTACCCAGTATGGTTTAAAACAATCTTCATCCTACAAAATCATCTTCTTAGATTAGTTGTAATCCATACAAAAGCCACTGTTTGACAACGACACGTGTTTTTCTTTACGGGGATCTTGCCGACTACTGGAGGTGACTTCATATTCTCTGTAGAGATATGAGAGTGCTATCAAAGTCTGAAGGAAAAGAGAAAAGATGTGGGCTACGTAGACAACTGGAAGACTTTCTGGGGAAAACCTGATCTGATGAGGAGAGACGGCATCCATCCCACGTTGGACGGAGCACGTCTCATTTCTGCGAATATGACCAAGTTGATCACCGGACTTAATCCATGACAACCCAGGGTTCAGATCAGGAACCGGGAGCAGAGTTGTAGTTTAACACCCTTCTCTGCTCTTCCATTCGAGCAGTTACCCACCCATGACTTTAGAGTAGAGACTGTGTCTGTCCCACGGCCACTTCAATTAAATAAATCAAAAGTAAGCAGAAGAGGAGTCGGACACAATAACCTTATACAAGTTAACACCATTATTTCAGCAGTGCAACAAAACAGGACTATTAAATGTGGTCTCCTAAATATTCGATCTCTGTCATCTAAAGCTGTGTTACTAAATGATTTAATATCAGATAATCACATTGATTTATGTTGCCTAACTGAAACCTGGCTGAGCCATGAAGAATATGTCTGCCTGAATGAATCGACTCCTCCAAGTCATATTAATACTCACATTCCTCGAGGCACCGGTCGAGGAGGTGGAGTAGCAGCCATCTTTGAATCGAGCCTATTAATTAATCCTCAACCAAAATTACACTACACCTCATTTGAAAGCCTTGTTCTTAGTCTTTCACATCCAACCTGGAAAACACTACAGCCAATTCTATTTGTGATTCTGTACCGGCCACCAGGTCCATATTCAGAGTTTATATCTGAATTCTCAGAATTTATATCAAGTTTGGTTCTTAAAACTGATAAAGTTATTATTGTAGGAGATTTTAATATCCATGTGGATGTTGATAATGATTGCCTTAGTGCTGCATTCATCTCCTTGTTGCTTCTGTCAGAGAGTACAGAAACCCACTCACAGCTTTGGCCACAGCTTGATCTTGTTCTTACTTATGTGACATTGAGCAGTTGAACATCTTCCCACAGTATCCTCGTCTGTCGGACCACAACTTCATGACTTTTGAATTTATACTACGTGTACTCCGTTAGTCAAAAGTTTCTACACCAGATGTCTAATTCCTTCTGCATTTGATTCGATACCACGTCTCAATATAACAGAGGACTCCTGGTCTAACTTTAGTCCGTCCCAGATTGATCATCTTGTTGACAGTGCCACAGGCTCTCTGAGAATGACACTGGACTCGAGCCCCCGCTGAAGAAGAAGACAGTGAGGAAGAGGAGGTTTAAACTGAAGCAAACGTCACGAAAGCTTGAAAGCATATGGCGTTCAACTAATCTGGAAGAATCCCGCTTAGTTTGGCGAGATAGTCTTAAAACTTATAAGAAGGCCCTCCGTAATGCCAGAGCAGCCTATTACTCATCAGTAATAGAGAAAAATAAGAACAACCCCAGGTTTCTCTTCAGCACTGTAGCCAGGCTGACAGAGAGTCACAGCTCTGTGGAGCCGAGCATTCCTATAAACCTCGATGGGGTCATCGGACCCTATGAGACGGCATAGATCCTATCTGCCTGATGGATCATCGAGGTCTGGGTCATGGAATTCCTGCTCCTGAAGACGCCACTGTCCTGTTGAGACTCCGCCCACTGTTGAGACTCCGCCCACTCCTCCTCCCCACCGCCATCTGCCTGATGGATCGTGGAGGTCTCCATCGTGGAATATGCCTACTATGAACTATTCATACACTCTGTCATATTCATTGAATGTATTTAAACTCTAAATCTGTCCTTCTGTACACATTACATCTATTGTTCTGTCCATCCTGGAGAGGGATCCTCCTCTGTTGCTCTCCTGAAGGTTTCTTCCATTTGTTTCCCCCTGAAGGGTTATTTGGGAGTTTTTCCTGGTCTGATGTGAGGTTTTGGGGCAGGGATGTCTATGTGTACAGATTGTAAAGCACTCCGAGACAAATTTGTAATTTGTGAAATTGGGCTATACAAATAAACTGAATTGAATTGAATGTGTGATCTGATTGTAGTCGTCTCATTTCCTCTCACTGTCTGATGGACACTAGTAACAAGTATATATTTTTTAATTCATTCAACACAGAGAATCCACTTTTTTTTGTCCTGATATAAACAGAAAGTTGACGTCTGCCGCAATAATTCAGTTAAAACTAGAAATGTGACCTCACTTATGACACATCTGGCCATATTTGTGTAACATCACTTTTGGGCATACTCTTTGTTTTAAACTTTTTTTTCTCGGTTAGTTCTGGACTCACAAACGCACGTTTTTTGGGAGAAGCAAACCAGCACAAAATGATATGTTATACGATACCGCCGCCTGCGTACCAGCCAACCCCTCAGATCTGACTCACAGGCTTCTTTCTGTTCGAGGAGCTGCAGCGATGAGAGGTGACGTTTAAAAAAAAAAAACTTGCACTACTTTTAATGATTGAAAGATTGCCGCAAATTGGCCCTGTTGGACTCCTCTGGGAATTTATTCAAAACCTTTTAGTACAAAAAATGTTGCAATGTGGAAAGTCTGCTGCTGTCAACAACCCCTGGATCCAGATGCTGCTCGAGTCTACGGAAAGTTGGCATACAGACGTCTGATCAGAGTTCACATAGCATCCTAATCACAAGCGTAGCTGATTAAAGACACTAATAATTACGCTGTTACGTGAACTTTTATCCACAATCTCTGCCTATGTGACTTCTCATAATCTTCCATTCATGTGAGAGTTACTTATTTTCTATTATAAACCAGATTAACAGCGAAACATTGCTGTTAGGCCTATTCTGCCCCGACCCACCCAGCAACTGCTTCATTCCTTCTATATAATACTATATTAATAGTATACTTCACATGTTAAACGTCTGAAAACCATACATAATTATACAGTAAGGCAGTTGATCAAGCAATGAACAACCCACATTTATTTTACATGTGAATTTATTTATATATATATGTATACATATATATATATATTTTTTTTTTTGTGATCACATTTTTTTTTCTTCTTGATATGCAGATGAAAAGTAAAAGATGTGCACACTACACGTAGATGCACAGGCATATAATCATACACAATAAAGTATAAATAAAATATATTAATATAAATATGGGTAAACATATATATTATTAGATTACATTTGACGTGAAATATCTAGAAATCTAGTGTGCCTCTATCAGGTTCATTTTTCAGAAGGTAAATATCCTGAAGCACATGTTCCAGTAATGTGCATTTTTCCACATGTAAAATGAATATGTGATTCACGTGAAATATCGTTTGCATGAGAGACATTCAGATATACACTGTCTGATCGGCTACTGCCTGATTTATGTTCCCCAACACAAGTTTACGTGCCCATTAAAAGCCGAGAGCTCATGATACAGGATGTCTCTTGTGAAGAGGAATGAACTCCAATGAAAGCGGAGTTGCCAAATTGGCACACTTTATCCAATCAATAATTCATGAGTTTGCCAGCAAAGAGATTCACTGACCTAATTTAGGAGATGATGTTGTCTGTAAAATTGTTTTAGGAAATGCCAGAGCTTGCTCGCTTCAGTGTCCACATACTCTGTTTGATGTCAACTTTTAACCATGTTGTTTACTTTCGTTGGACACAACGACAGAGCCATGCTGATAGAGGCTGAAAACTAAAAACAACTAAAACTAGAATGGGCACTCGGTAGAGCGCATACCTTCGCATATCACAAGATTGGGCATTGAATTATGAACATTTTGGCATTAGTTGCATGCCAATTGGATAGAAATTGACCGCGCTATGGTAAAAAGAAGATTTTGACCTATCCATGACATTGACCTTGACCTTTGACCCGATTGATCCCAAAATCTAATCAAATGGTCCCCGGATAATAACCAATCATCCCACCAAATTTCATGCGATTCAAGAAGATTTTGACCTATCCATGACATTGACCTTGACCTTTGACCCGATTGATCCCAAAATCTAATCAAATGGTCCCCGGATAATAACCAATCATCCCTCCAAATTTCATGCGATTCGGTTTAAAACTTTTTTTGTTATGCAAATAACACGCATAAATAAATAAATAAACTAGAACGGGCACTCGGTAGAGCGCATACCTTCACATATCACAAGATTGGGCATTGAATTATGAACATTTTGGCATTAGTTGCATGCCAATTGGACACAAATGTATCGTGCTATGGTAAAAAAAAGATTTTGACCTTTCCATGACCTTGACCTTTGACCTGATTGATCCCAAAATCTAATCAAATGGTCCCCGGATAATAACCAATCATCCCACCAAATTCCATGTGATTCAAGAAGATTTGACCGGTTCATGACCTTTGACCTTGACCTTTGACCCGATCGATCCCAAAATCTAATCAACTGGTCCCCGGATAATAAACAATGATCCCACCAAATTTCATGCGATTCGGTTCAATACTTTTTGAGTTTTGCGAATAACACGCATACAAATAAATAAATAAATAAATAAATACACGGCGATCAAAACATAACCTTCCGGCATTTTTAATGCGAAGGTAATAAATACACGGCGATCAAAACAAAACCTTCCGCATTTTCAGTGCGAAGTTAATTAAGAAAAAATAATCATGATGTAGGAATTTAAAGATCATCTTTCTTAACCCTTGTGTTGCCTTCGGGTCAATTTTGACCCGATTCAATATTTAACCCTCCTGTCGCCTTCGGGTCAATTTGACCCGATTCAATGTTTAATGTCGGTGTTCTTTCGGGAGTCAACAAACAAACATAAAGTACCTCACACTTAAACTTGGAAAACAATATTAATTCTAATAATTTTCTGGAGATTTTAATAGCTGGGGTCATATTGACCTCAAGGGTAAAATATGTTAGTAAATATAAAGGTAACAGGAGGGTTAAACATTGAATCGGGTCATATTGACCCGAAGGCGACAGGAGGGTGAAACATTGAATCGGGTCAAATTGACCTGAAGGCAACACAAGGGTTAAGAGAGATACACCATGTTATAAATACCAGAAGAAGTAAAAATGTCCCCAAAACATCAATGTGAACCAATCAAAGTAACTTATAATGTCACTTTAAGCCCTTTTAAATGTCCAAAGTGTCCAGCTCATTATCAGTGTAACACAAAATGATTTTATAAAAAGGAACATTTTAAACCCTTTTCACAATAACTACACTTCCTAAAATCTCAGAAGTTTTTTTCTACGGTACAATTTAAATGCAACATCAGCAAAAGGCTTTAGTCCCAGAGAGAGGAACAACTAATATGAGAGAGTGAGTTGGACGCAGTCATCCATCAGCAACTCAACTTATGAGGGAGTCATTTAAAAAACAATGGAAAGTACCTTGAAAATCAATTTTATAACTGGCCGGCAGCTACCACGGTGACAAGAGCATACCTCTGGTGTTATTAACTATGTCAACACTCTGCGAGTGGTAGAAGGCCACTTCGAGAAGTTCCAAATCACATTTGTTCCAGCAAACTTCTTTCAACGTTCACCTCTATGTGGCTTCACCGTGTGGTGTACCTGACGCTATGATTGTGGCTCCTGAGCTCTTCTTTTGTTGTTGTTGTTGTGATGTCACTGTGAGTTTTGAGACCTTCTCCCACGCCAGATTACATAATTCTGCTATATTGCTAAAAATGTTGGTCCTGCAGGATATACGCTGTAATTCTACTGAATGCTGGAGGTGTTGTTGTTGTTGTTGTTGTTGTTGTTGTCCTCATTCACTGCATTGTCTCCCTCCAGCTCTGCTTTGTAACTCACAGGACTATGATGGTGATGACGGAGTCTACATGGCTTAAACAATGTCTTTGTCATACCTGTGTGTGTGTGTGTGTGTGTGTGTGTGTGTGTGTGTGTGTGTGTGTGTGTGTGTGTGTGTGAGTGTGTGTGTGTGTGTAATCGGTCTGCTCGTCTAACCGACGACTGACTCACAGATGGACACAGACGGCTGCCACACACACTCATGCCAGAGGATAATCTGGTGTGAGCTCGGATGACCACGAAGGTCGGTGACTGTGTGTTTGTCTGTGAGAGACAGATCGTTCAACACATCTCCACGGCAGCAGCGCACACTTTGGTCTTTTTGACTCATGAACTGCAGTTCTTGCACTTATCACACACATATATACAGGACTGTCTCAGAAAATTAGAATATTGTGATAAAGTTCTTTATTTTCTGTAATGCAATTAAAAAATTATTAAATATTAAAAGAATAAAAGGCTTGCAATATTTCAGTTGATTTGTAATGAATCCAGAATGCATGACATTTTTGTTTTTTTAATTGCATTACAGAAAATAAAGAACTTTATCACAATATTCTAATTTTCTGAGACAGTCCTGTATATATATAGAAATATACACTACCGTTCAAATGTTTGGGGTCATCCAGACAATTTTGTGTCTTCCATGAAAACTCACTTTTATTCATCAAATGAATTGAAAATTGAATAGAACATATTCAAGAACATTGACAAGGTTAGAAATAATGATTAATATTTGAAGTATTAATTTTGTTCTTCAAACTTCAAGCTCAAAGGAAGGCCAGTTGTATAGCTTATATCACCAGCATAACTGTTTTCAGCTGTGCTAACATAATTGCACAAGGGTTTTCTCATCAGATATTAGTCTTCTAAGGCGATTAGCAAACACAATGTACCATTAGAACACTGAGTGATCGTTGATGGAAATGGGCCTCTATACACCTCTGGAGATATTTCATTAGAAACCAGACATTTCCACCTAGAATAGTAATTTTCCACATTAACAATGTATAGTTTGTATTTTTGATTAATATTATCTTTATTGAAAAACAGTGCTTTTCTTTGAAAAATAAAGACATTTCTAAGTGACCCCAAACTTTTGAACGGTAGTGTATGTATATATGTATGTGTATATAATACTGCTACTTGTGCTGCAGCAGTATTACTGCACTGCTTCTTTTGCTGTAGCCTACTGTACCACTACATTTACATCTAATTTGCCTCTAATCCTGCCTTTAATACACTTTACAATTGTTTAAAGATGTAAAAGATCATGGTGGAAGAATTTATATCCTCTACTTGAGTAAATGTATAAATACCATGATCTCAAAATATTCCATAACTGGTTATTGTCCTGAGCTGGAAGTGCAAAAGTATCATGAACAAGAATGCTAACATGCTCATGGTGCATCCTCCAGGTGAGCAGACTGAGGAGGTCTTCAAAGTGCACGAGACTCCCAGGATGCCGACTAAGTACAAGTAACTATAGCATGTCGTAGCTTAATAATGTGTGTTGTTGTTGTTATTGTTTTCCAGTCTTAGGCCTACTGTGTTTTGTTGTCATTGTGTGGGTGTTGTCCTCTTGTCTGGTTCTAGTGAGGCAGGTGGTTGTCGTTGATAATCAGGGACGTTTATACAATACACCTGTTGCCATTAGTTTGGAGCTCTGTGTGAGTGTTGACACCTTTAATGCACTTTATTGTAGACCCTCTTCTTTCTTTAACAGCTCTTCCCATAACAATCTCATCAAAAACATGTATTTTTATTTTTCGCATCACTTGTAATTATTTTATCTTTTTGAGATTTTGGAAAATATTGAAGTGGAAATGTTCAAATACATCAGTTTAACTGATTCTATTGGATCAGGTTTTGTAGGCAGCTTGTTGTTTCCATGTCTCACCAGCAGATGTCGCTAACGGACTGAGAACCTTCTGTGTGTGTGTGTGTGTGTGTGTGTGTGTGTGTGTGTGTGTGTGTGTATTTAAGTCCATGTATGTATGATAGTGTACATTCCTGCGTGTATCTATTGTACACGTGTCTTGTCAATGTATCTTACACATTGCCAAACCTCTACAATGTGCTGTGAGGAATACCACAACACCAACATGTCTGCTGGAGCTGAGCTGTGTGTGATTTTTCTGGGGGTCCAGGGTCCAGATCCAATTCCCATCTGTCCCATCAGAGGGTTTAGCGGGGGGTGGGTGTTAAGATGCTTTGACTATTCGTCTCTGTCATTGCCTTCCTCACTACGGAGTTAAAACACTTTTCTCAGAAAGAAAATAAGTTACATTTAGTGTCTAGCAGTGGGGGAAAACACAAGACAAGGACACATGAGTTGTTGTCAAGGCTATATTTACATGCATGTGCTGTTTTCACCAATCGCACACGTCTCGTTTCTTTATTTATTACATTGCTTATAGGACATCAGTTTTAATTACTTTTTTTTAACTCGCTACTGCTTTTGAAATAACGACACAACGGGATGTGTAGCATGTGTCTAAAACTTCGGCTGATGTGCGATGGATAACGAAGATAGTGAGCCATCACGAGAAAGCACCAAATGAAAGAATAATACAAAATCGGTTGCGTGTTCGATGGAAATGACTTTCAGTGAAAGCAGAACGACATGGTGGGAAACTACAGTTTATAGTTCATAGCATCAAGCTGCGTTCAACGTCCCTAAACAGTCACATGAGGGCCTTTGTTGAATGAAACAATCTGTGTCAAGAAGTGGTTGGGAGTTTATTTTTCTATATTTATTCATACGCGAATACATATTCATGTAATTATGTGGTTTCTTTTGTTGGTCATCACTTTAGGATAATCTGGTTCGGTGACTGTGTGTTTGTCTGTGAGAGACAGATCGATTCAACACATCTCCACGGCAGCAGCGCACACTTTGGTCTTTTTGACTCATGAACTGCAGTTCTTGCACTTATCACACACATATATACAGGACTGTCTCAGAAAATTAGAATATTGTGATAAAGTTCTTTATTTTCTGTAATGCAATTAAAAAAGTATTAAATATTAAAAGAATAAAAGGCTTGCAATATTTCAGTTGATTTGTAATGAATCCAGAATGCATGACATTTTTGTTTTTTTAATTGCATTACAGAAAATAAAGAACTTTATCACAATATTCTAAAGACAATCTATATATATTAGGGCTGTCAATCGATTAAAATTAACTAATTAATGTGACAGTTTGAAATTGCGATTAATTAATCATGATAATCGCGATTAATCGCGATTAATCGCAATTCCACCAAAAGTTAAAAAGTTAAAAGTTCATTCTTTTAAAGACAAAACTTCACACACAGAGCTGTGTTTTCAAAGAGGCTCTACCTATAAAGTGCCAGCGGTATTTAATATAGTGGATGATAAATTGTTTCTTCAGTGAAACATCAGATTAGTAAAAAAAAAATATATTGAGACCCCATTGATTCCTGTCATAATAGAAAATATTTTAACATTGAACACAGCAGAACCAGTGGCCTTGATAACTGACTGACATTCAAATATCACGTTAACCCTCTGGAGGCTGGGCTCATTTTATACATTTGCAAAACAAAAAAAATCAAAATCACCGTTTAACCCTTGTGTTTTGGTCATTTTGGCCGAATCAATGCTCCCCACACCCTCCTGCCGCCTTGAGTTAATTTGACCCCATTCAATGTTTAATGTCGATTGTTCTTTCGGTAGTCAACAAACAAACATAAAGTGCCTCACAAACTTGAAAAACAATAATAATTCTAATAATTTTCTGGAGGTTTTAATTGCTGGCGTCAAATGTGAACCCAAAGGGTAAAATATGTTAGTAAATATAAAGGTAACAGGAGGGTGAAACATTGAATCGGGTCAAAATGACTCAAAGCGAGGAGAGTTAAATAATCAGTTTAATAGTCAAAATGACCGACAACCGCTTACAAGGGTTAAAAGTGTTTCTCTTCTTTTTAAACACAAACTTCACACATAACTGTGTTTTCAAAGAGGCTCTATACATGTAAGTGCCAGCGGTATTTAATATCGTGGATGATAAATTGTTTCTTCAGTGAAACATCAGATTAGTAAAAAAAAAAAAGAAGTATATTGAGACCCATTATCCCACATCTTTAACATTGAACACAGCAGAACCAGTGGCCTTGATAACTGACCGATATCCAAATATGTCACGTTAACCTCTGGAGGCTGGGCTCATTTTACATTTACAAAACAAAACAGAAATCACCGGCTTAACCTTGTGTTAGTTTTTCTGGAATATTTGACCCGAATCAATATTACACCTCCGCCGCCTTCGTTAATCGGACCCATTCACGTTTACCGTCGGTGTTCTTTCGGTAGTCAACAAACAAACATAAAGTGCCTCACACTAAAACTTGAAAACAATATTAATTCTAATAATTTTCTGAGGTTTTAATTGTTACGCCAAATTGAACCCAAAGGGTAAAATATGTTAGTAAAGAAGTGTTGCAACAGGAGGTGAAACATTAACTGGTCAAAATGACTCAAAGGCGGGGGAGGTTAGTTATTTAATCGAATAAATGACCTCAAGGCAACACAAGGGTTAAAAGTGTTCTCTTTAAACATAAAACTTCACATATAGCTGTGTTTTCAAAGAGGCTCCTAAGCATATAAAGTGCCAGCGAGGTATTTAATATCGTGATGATAAATTGTTTCTTCAGTGAAACATCAGATTAGTAAAAAAGAAGTATATGGAGACCTCATTGGTCCTGTCATCTTTAACACTGAACAGCAGCAGAACCAGTGGCCTTGGTAACTGACTGACATTCAAATATGTCACGTTAACCATCTGGAGGCTGGGGCATTTTATACATTTACAAAATAAATTAAATTCACCGTTTAAGTTTTTGCATGTGACACACCCCGTGTTATACATCAAACATTCCAGAACAATCTCAGCTCTGAAATGAGCCTCATTGTCCTCGCCATGTCCTCTGGTTCTCTGACTGACAGGCTGCTAAATGAGCCTACCTGTGAGGTGGGAGGTCCTTTGTGATTTACTGGTGTTCATTGGTTTTTTCCCCGAAATGTTGACAGACAAACGGATTGACCAATCACGTTTGAAGGTTTCGTGTGACGAGTTCTTTCCGCGCCGCGTCACCCGACACGTCGCCCCTCTGTTCCTCTGTGTATCAGAGGGGGAGACGGGAGGAAGGAGGAGCAGGAGGAATTCATCCACAAGTTTAAACTGATTTCTGCTCCTTATTTTCGCGGAGAAATGATTGTTTTAAAAACGGAAACAGTGTCAAACCGTACTGCTACGGTCTTTGGCTCTCTTCGGAGGCGGTCGCATTTTCTCTCCCTCTCCTCCCCATGATCTTCCCTTCCCTGCTTGGCTTCTCTCGTCATGTCTTGTCTTGTTTTATACTTGAGACTCTCCTCATCGCTCTTGAACTAAAAACCATGGACGATCAACTGATCATCTGATCAACTGGTCTCTCAACGCCAATTGACACCGTCTTCTCGACGAAGCTTGGGTTTGGGGAACCTGCCCGTCCTGCCGGGACGTTGCAGCTGGTTACCGATGGACGTGTCGTGTGCCTAGCAGCCTTTCCGTGGAGGGCGTAGATGACATCTACCTATTCGGAACTATGATTACAGGATTTCTGCTGTTTGGATTTGGCGTTGCCCTGGTTTTATCGGAAAATTAAGGAAAGCGGTGACAGCGTTAAAAGCCCCTAAGGCTGCCCGACGAAATTGGATCGATTTGAAAAATGGGAGGAAAGTGGTGGAATAGCAGGTGCAAATTGGATGTAGCTGCTGGCAGACCAAACAATCCCAATCTTATCTGCTTCGGCTCCCTCAGCCAGAGCGGTGCCTTGGCCAAGGCCGTGGAACAACAACTCCCTGAAGATGCTGAAGTGAGAACCTCTCATTCCCTTCCCTATCCATAGACACCTGTGGTTGTTTTCTCCAGGACCTTTCAGAGCTATCTCCCATGGCTTAACGGTACTCATCTTGCGGACTGAGAACTCTGTCTGATGCGTGGGCCTGGGGAGGGCGACATACCTGAGAACACGCACCTGAACTTTCAATAATACTATGATTGCATTCACTACCCCCTCCCCCATCCCGCCTTCGCCTGCTTTTCACCCCAGTGGGACCCGGACGGGGCTTTGTGGCTGGCGCTGCTATGTTGGCGCCCGGACCGGCTGGCTGCTTCATCGTGTTGCTGGTTACCTTCTGCCTTTAATGGATGGGCTTAGATCACCCATTGTTGGATTACCTCCCCTCCCCCCTTCCTACTCGTTTGCAAAGTCATGTCTAAAATGTATGTGCTTATGTGCTAAGGTGTTTTTCCTGCTCCCACTGTACCTCTCTTTCAGGGGCATAGTCGGGGGTTGGTGTTTTCTCGCCTTCTTCCCTCATGTTATGCTGTAATCTTTCATCCACCACTTCTTTTGTTGTTGTTGTTGTAATGTCACTGTGAGTTTTGAGACCTTCTCCCACGCCAGATTACATAATTCTGCTATATTGCTAAAAATGTTGGTCCTGCAGGATATACGCTGTAATTCTACTGAATGCTGGAGGTGTTGTTGTTGTTGTTGTTGTTGTCCTCATTCACTGCATTGTCTCCCTCCAGCTCTGCTTTGTAACTCACAGGACTATGATGGTGATGACGGAGTCTACATGGCTTAAACAATGTCTTTGTCATACCTGTGTGTGTGTGTGTGTGTGTGTGTGTGTGTGTGTGTGTGTGTGTGTGTGTGTGTGTGTGTGTGTGTGTGTGTGTGTGTGTGTGTGTAATCGGTCTGCTCGTCTAACCGACGACTGACTCACAGATGGACACAGACGGCTGCCACACACACTCATGCCAGAGGATAATCTGGTGTGAGCTCGGATGACCACGAAGGTCGGTGACTGTGTGTTTGTCTGTGAGAGACAGATCGTTCAACACATCTCCACGGCAGCAGCGCACACTTTGGTCTTTTTGACTCATGAACTGCAGTTCTTGCACTTATCACACACATATATACAGGACTGTCTCAGAAAATTAGAATATTGTGATAAAGTTCTTTATTTTCTGTAATGCAATTAAAAAATTATTAAATATTAAAAGAATAAAAGGCTTGCAATATTTCAGTTGATTTGTAATGAATCCAGAATGCATGACATTTTTGTTTTTTTAATTGCATTACAGAAAATAAAGAACTTTATCACAATATTCTAATTTTCTGAGACAGTCCTGTATATATATATATAGAAATATACACTACCGTTCAAATGTTTGGGGTCATCCAGACAATTTTGTGTCTTCCATGAAAACTCACTTTTATTCATCAAATGAATTGAAAATTGAATAGAACATATTCAAGAACATTGACAAGGTTAGAAATAATGATTAATATTTGAAGTATTAATTTTGTTCTTCAAACTTCAAGCTCAAAGGAAGGCCAGTTGTATAGCTTATATCACCAGCATAACTGTTTTCAGCTGTGCTAACATAATTGCACAAGGGTTTTCTCATCAGATATTAGTCTTCTAAGGCGATTAGCAAACACAATGTACCATTAGAACACTGGAGTGATCGTTGATGGAAATGGGCCTCTATACACCTCTGGAGATATTTCATTAGAAACCAGACATTTCCACCTAGAATAGTAATTTTCCACATTAACAATGTATAGTTTGTATTTTTGATTAATATTATCTTTATTGAAAAACAGTGCTTTTCTTTGAAAAATAAAGACATTTCTAAGTGACCCCAAACTTTTGAACGGTAGTGTATGTATATATGTATGTGTATATAATACTGCTATTAGTGCTGCAGCAGTATTACTGCACTGCTTCTTTTGCTGTAGCCTACTGTACCACTACATTTACATCTAATTTGCCTCTAATCCTGCCTTTAATACACTTTACAATTGTTTAAAGATGTAAAAGATCATGGTGGAAGAATTTATATCCTCTACTTGAGTAAATGTATAAATACCATGGTCTCAAAATATTCCATAACTGGTTATTGTCCTGAGCTGGAAGTGCAAAAGTATCATGAACAAGAATGCTAACATGCTCATGGTGCATCCTCCAGGTGAGCAGACTGAGGAGGTCTTCAAAGTGCACGAGACTCCCAGGATGCCGACTAAGTACAAGTAACTATAGCATGTCGTAGCTTAATAATGTGTGTTGTTGTTGTTATTGTTTTCCAGTCTTAGGCCTACTGTGTTTTGTTGTAATTGTGTGGGTGTTGTCCTCTTGTCTGGTTCTAGTGAGGCAGGTGGTTGTCGTTGATAATCAGGGACGTTTATACAATACACCTGTTGCCATTAGTTTGGAGCTCTGTGTGAGTGTTGACACCTTTAATGCACTTTATTGTAGACCCTCTTCTTTTCTTTAACAGCTCTCTCCCATAACAATCTCATCAAAAACATGTATTTTTATTTTTCGCATCACTTGTAATTATTTTATCTTTTTGAGATTTTGGAAAATATTGAAGTGGAAATGTTCAAATACATCAGTTTAACTGATTCTATTGGATCAGGTTTTGTAGGCAGCTTGTTGTTTCCATGTCTCACCAGCAGATGTCGCTAACGGACTGAGAACCTTCTGTGTGTGTGTGCGTGTGTGTGTGTGTGTGTGTGTGTGTGTGTGTGTGTGTGTGTTTAAGTCCATGTATGTATGATAGTGTACATTCCTGCGTGTATCTATTGTACACGTGTCTTGTCAATGTATCTTACACATTGCCAAACTCCTCTACAATGTGCTGTGAGGGAATACCACAACACCAACATGTCTGCTGCTGGAGCTGAGCTGTGTGTGATTTTTCTGGGGGTCCAGGGTCCAGATCCAATTCCCATCTGTCCCATCAGAGGGTTTAGCGGGGGGTGGGTGTTAAGATGCTTTGACTATTCGTCTCTGTCATTGCCTTCCTCACTACGGAGTTAAAAACACTTTTTCTCAGAAAGAAAAGAAGTTACATTTAGTGTCTAGCAGTGGGGGAAAACACAAGACAAGGACACATGAGTTGTTGTCAAGGCTATATTTACATGCATGTGCTGTTTTCACCAATCGCACACGTCTCGTTTCTTTATTTATTACATTGCTTCTCGGACATCAGTTTTAATTACTTTTTTTTACTCGCTACTGCTTTTGAAATAACGACACAACGGGATGTGTAGCATGTGTCAAAAACTTCGGCTGATGTGTGATGGATAACGAAGATAGTGAGCCATCACGAGAAAGCACCAAATGAAAGAATAATAAAAAATCGGTTGCGTGTTCGATGGAAATGACTTTCAGTGAAAGCAGAACGTCAATGGTGGAAAACTACAGTTTATAGTTCATAGCATCAAGCTGCGTTCAACGTCCCTAAACAGTCACATGAGGGCCTTTGTTGAATGAAACAATCTGTGTCGGCGAAAGTGGTTGGGAGTTTATTTTTCTATATTTATTCATACGCCGAATACATATTCATGTAATTATGTGGTTTCTTTTGTTGGTCATCACTTTGTTCATTTTTGTGTCTCTATCTGGCCTATTGGCCCACATCATCATAAGGACACAAACAGCCCTTAACAAGAGTGGAGATCAATGTACACAGAGCAGGAATATCACTTTAAAGTGGTGACTCGGAGCCTCTTGGATTTCAATGAGCCCAGGCATCAATATATTCTTTATTAATAATTCCACTAACGCAGACAAAACTAAATCAGGTTCTTTAAAGTGCCTCAAGGCAAATATTGTGTCTGAGATACAAAAGCGTACTAGCTGAATATGTTGACTTTCCCAAATTCAAATTGCTCCATTGACATGATTACGCCTCAAGTTCAGAATATTCATACATTAGTATAAAGTAGATCCCCAGAAGACGAGCGTGGCATCTTGTACTAATACATGCTCATATGAGGAGTATATGTATAACGTGTATGTGCGTATAGGGATATAAATATGAGCTGGAGTCTGAGGCCTCATTTCCCAAATCAACACCGTGGACCAGCAGTCCACTTTGCAATAACGGCCGACTCGCTGTCCATAATCCTGTTTATTACACGGCCGCTCCCTAAAGAGATGCTTAATTGGACACAAATATTTATTAAGCAATTATTTTATTGATAAAAAAAAAGTCCTCTTGTCGTGTACAGAGATAGGTTTTGCATCCATGGCAACGCTCTGTTTCTGTATAGCAGGTCTATAGAAACAACAGACCGTAGATTGACCAATCAGGATCGAGTACTCGGTAACGGAGGCCTGCAGTCATTCCACCAGCATTATTTTAATGATCTCAGGTCACGATGTAAATTGACTGAGATCCAGTCATTACCTTCACATTGAAAATGCGGAAGGTTATGTTTTGATCGCCGTGTATTTATTTATTTATTTGTATGCATGTTATTCGCATAACAAAAATAGTTTTAAACCGAATCGCATGAAATTTGGTGGGATGATTGGTTATTATCCGGGGACCATTTGATTAGATTTTGGGATCGATCGAGTCAAAGGTCAAGGTCAAGGTCATGAAAAGGTCAACATATTTGTGAATCGCATGAAATTTGGTGGGATGATTGGTTATTATCCGGGAACCATTTGATTAGATTTTGGGATCAATCGGGTCAAAGGTCAAGGTCATGGATAGGTCCACATTTTTTTTTTACCATAGCACGGTCAATTTCTATCCAATTGGCATGCAACTAATGCCAAAATGTTCATAATTCAATGCCCAATCTTGTGATATGCGAAGGTATGCGCTCTACCGAGTGCCCGTTCTAGTTCAGAACTGTTTTTCATTTAGCATTTTTTTCTGATTTTTCAAAGCCGTGGACACGACACGATGGAGCTTTGGAGTTGACATTCGGCCTCTACCTCCTGCTCACTGCCCAAGATGAGAGCTCCTGATCAAATCCCCAACAGCTCGCCTCTTGTCAGATGCTGGAATAGGCTGCACCCGGCCGGAAAGGCATCAGGAGCGACGCCTCATCTCTCTAGACATGGTGACATAACTGTTCACAAATAAGGTCTCCGTAATTCAGAGCGGGTCAAGATCTCCCTGAGCTGTGGGAACGCAGTGAAAGCTATTGCAGTGACATTTAATCAATCATTATCCACCGAGCCAATTTAACCTGCTCTCGGTTTCCAGGCAACCACTCTGGCTGTGAAGGCATCCCATACTGTGTGGGTGTGTGTGTCTGTGTGTGTCACACATTGGGTGTTGTGTATGTTCTGTGTGGTTATAATGACACATGGAGGTGGGATGAAGGAGTGGTCCATATGTCCAGCAGCCTCAGATCTTACCCCACGGTCTTCTAGTTTGACGTGCACAGAAATAAGTCGATAACATCGAAGCACACGTTTGATTAATAAAGGTCTCAATACGACCTTTTGACCTCTTTGAGAAAAGAGGTCGACACGGCTGCAAATGCCAACAGCGTTGTGAAGCCAGGACACACAGTTGATGGGTTAAAAGTGGAAAAAAGACTTCTTCTCAGAACCAGTTGAGGCAGGATAAGAAGTGGGCCTGCGCTGTTATCTCGATGGTTGAACAATAATTGCATCTTGCCGCTCTCTATTTTGTCACCCCGCTGTTCAGAACCAGTCCGGTGTCACAGAAACACGTGAAATTACCACGAGTCAAAACTAACTCGGCCATCGGCGCCTAAACACAATCAGTGCGTTTACATGATGGTGTAATTCGAATCTTGCTTTAGTCGGACTATGCTATCTTTTGGGGGATCTGCTATCATCCCGATATACATGCAAGTGAGTAATTCGAATCATTGGCCGAAAGCATGTCATATCCGATACGATAGGTGGCGCTGTTTTCATTACAACTCATGGTGATACAGCCATTTCCGCTTGACCTCTTCACCACCACCAACAACAACCAACAACAACAACATCAACATTTCGAGAAAGATGGCGAACAGAGAGCAAGGCGAAGCTACATCCCTCGACTATTCTTGCATGATGTTAATAGTGACATTATCGTCTCTTTCGACTCTTTCGACTTCCGGGTCACGACATGGGAGGGAGGGGGGCGGCGGGATCTCAAGCATGCGCAAAGACGCGAAGTCCATTTCCTAATCCAATTCACCGTTACATGCCGCGATAGTCGAATTATCAACCGGATCGGATCGAGTTATCCAGGGGTGTTAATCGGATCGTAGTCGGACCGCATAGTCGAACAAAGGTGTTTACATGAAACGGATCATTCGATTTCAGTCCGACTAAGCCAGTTATTCGAATGCATGTAAACACGGTGACTGTAGCACTCTTGAAGAACAGGAAGTCGTATGTCCTTACCACCCTGTGAACCACATTACAGTCATATACTTTATTTAGATTAAAATCCCCCCGTATGTCTCCCCCCCCCCTTTGAGGACCTCATCTAGAATCACAAGGAATAACACCCTTTGCTGGTAGGAAGCTATAAATTCAGTATAATCATCAGAATTATGCTGACAGTGGAGCAAGGAAGTTGATAGGAGACATACAATTGTTCACAGGATCCTGCCAAGGAAACCCGTTTTGATGACGATGTATTTCACTACAAATAAAAGAGTTGTTAGTGAAGTAAATCTTCTCCAGATCCACACTTCATCTTCACATCGGCCGGACGTGCCAAGTCTCGAAATTATATTTTTTGATCCTTTATCAAAGACGTGATCTCATAAAGGCCGGCATGGTCACCACCGATCAACGTGGATCCAATCCAGCCCAAAGGATATGAGCAGCATCTTCACGTTCAACCAGAGAAATCAACATTTCTTTTGCCAGAATAGTGACTTCGTTCACACTTCTTTATTTCTTTTTTTTGGTACTTTTTTGTTTTTGCCGTCCGTCCAATCAGAAGGTCTGTATTGGTTCAAGGAAAGTCCAGGGTGTTGGGTGGAGGGAAGCCAGCTGTGGACACAATAGTCCCAGATAGACTGAGAACAGGACCGCTTCCCTGTGTGGAAGCTGTTTACTCACTGAGAGAGGAAGCACGGGTCATGTTTGGCATTGGTCCCACACACATTGCGCAATCAGAATACTTGTTCTCGTCTGAATACACAGGATAGCTCGCCATTAAGCAATCTGGCGTCCAACACTGCGAGGCGAGAGACACTTTCCTCGAGCCCTGGCATTCTGAACCAATCGGAAATAAGTGGGGTTTGCAGAGTAAGAAGCTTGAAGTGGCGTTTTATTCTCGAGTGAAGAGGGGTGAAGTGGTTTATCAGAGGTTGGGAACATTGACCTCCATGGGTATGTGCAGCTCCCATCTTCTGCTTCTTTTGTTCCCACCTCTCTCACTTCCTGTTGTCATTGTGTTTTTTTTCTCTTCTTCCAGAGGTATTGAAAAATAAAGGACCGCCGCGTCTATGTTACGTGCAGAAGATGCAGTTTGGAACTGGTACATGAGATGTCACGGTGAGGCTCAGGTGCAGAGAGACAGGCTGGACTCCAGGTTTGAGTGAAACAAAAAAACACTTTACTTCGGAAAAAGGTAAAACATAAAAACTCTGGCTTGAAAGCAACTACAAAAATACTATGAATCACCATGTGAACAAAGACTGAGAGTGAGACATCGAAACAGAGACACTACGAGACCGAGATAAAGACAACAAACCGACAGGAGACGAGGGAAAGACTGGCACAATCTATAGGGGGTACACACAGGTGTATGGCATGATGCAATCAGGGAGACAGGAGTGGCTGAGGGCAGGTGAAGGGAATTAACCAATCAAGGAGACAGAGGAGTGGCTGAGGGCAGGTGAAGGGAATTAACCAATCAAGGAGACAGAGGAGTGGCTGAGGGAAGGTGAAAGGAATTAACCAATCAAGGAGACAGAGGAGTGGCTGAGGGAAGGTGAAAGGAATTAACCAATCAAGGAGACAGAGGAGTGGCTGAGGGAAGGTGAAAGGAATTAACCAATCAAGGAGACAGAGGAGTGGCTGGGGGCAGGTGAAGGGAATGAAACAATCAAGACAGAGGAGAAACAGAGGAGACACACAACGCAGGAGACGGGCGACACAGAGGAGAAACAGGAGAAACGGAACAGGGCGTTACATAAGAGCCCCGTTTATGGCAATCAGGCACGTGCACAGATAGAGCCCTAGTGGTGCTCAAGCACCAGCCCTTTTGCCCTGGATGAGAAAGGTGCCCTTTTTGCTGGAGCCACTTTATTTATTCATCAGTATTTAAGAATAAAAGTTACTCTTTCTGTCATCAAGTCCCCCCAAATGTGTTTTAATATCCGACGGGGCATTTATCTGAGAACTTCGCCCCGACATGCTCCGCGGCGCTCACGAGCTCACGTGCCCCCCCCCTCCCTCCCCTCCTCCCTCCTCCTCCTCGCGCCACCAAACGGCTGCACCTCCTTCTCCTCTGACCGGCAGCATCAGACAAACAGGTCATGACGGTGTTTGTCCCCTGACGTTGTTTTGTGATAAATCAACCACAACATTAGCGCTGCTGAATACATGACGTCACAAGTACTGTTCCGACGTTTCCTAAACAAATAAACAAACAAAAACTCACGAAATCCGTGATTTCAAAGCCTTGCAGCCGTTTACTGACGTTAGTTATGTTTAGAGAATAGAGAGAGTGAAGAGAGAAGAGAGAGAAGAGAGAGAGAGTGCATTCTTATTCCGTTCTATTTAACAGGGGCTAGTCTAGGATTTGCGTGGCCAGACTGAAAAAAAAATCATAAGGCCTCTGGTATTGTTCAGAGGGATGTCTGTTGATGTCTATCAATATCGCTCATTTTGAAAATGACGTAAGAGGGCAATACTGATCCGTATCAGACCAGCGAGGAGGGCAATATGTGGCTGGCATGACGACCCATTAGCCAATCAGAACGCGTGTACTGTTGCTATATATAATAATTCATCTTTATTCATAAAGAAAATGTAAGCAAGCGGTCTGATGCTGCCAGAGGAAACGCAGGTGGAGGATGTATTGCATCATCAGTGTATTGCTGCTAATGCTTCAACTCTGTCAGAATTATTTTTGTGGCATTGGGTGCCCTTTTTTTGGGGTTTGAGCACCTGCCCCCCAAAATGTCTGTGCACGTGCCTGATGGCAATGCTTCTTGTTTTATGAGCCTTTTTGCAATTGGATCTCTGTAAATTCAGGCTCACTAACTTGGAGTCTGACTCTCTGGAGGAACTCAATCACTGCCTCCTGAGGTATTTGCTCAGTCTCGACTCGGATGACTCATGTGAGCAACGCCAGCCTTATTGCAGAGGCACGCTGCGTTATGATTGGCATGTCTAATAAGAGGCGGAGCAAGTGCTGGACATGGAATTTGAGATATGTCCAACACAGCCACAGAGATAGGCATTGCCTGATTGCTCGTCATCGTCAGCCTTTTTTGTATTGTTTCCAATGGGCAGCTCCATCCTTCATGGTAAAGGTCTTACCTTTCTCTACCCTATTGAAAGGGGTTACATCACTTCCCATCGGACTCCCCTTATCCCCATACGTCTTCTGATAAGACAACCACACCTCAAGTGATGAGGTCAGATGGTTAGAGATAAACTGACCCGTAGAGGATGAAGGGGGCTTGGAGGGTTTTTATCCCTTTAAGCGACGCCGGTCATTATTGCCAGCTCTTCATCACAACGTGCATTACCGGCGTATACATGCTGTAATTACTCATAACACAATTTATTTTTAACTGTTAATTATCCATTAATGCACTCAAGACTTGCCGGATGAAGTAACACGGCATTATTTCATTACACAATTATGATTGTGTGATGTGTAACGGATTTTGTCGGCGGGAAACAGAATCATGTGAAAACTAAATTAGATCATACTAGTATCACAGTACACAATAAAAAGTAATGCCGCACTCATAACGCAGTGTCAGAGACGTCAGATCAGCAAAATTATAGAAAATATGTTCTTATGAAAGTGGTGTGGAGCACATGTGGATTGGGTTTTTATTTACTATTGTTTTGAGATCCGCTTTTCTTTGTTTTAAAGTCACAGTACATTTAAATTCAAAAGCTTTCCAAGCTCTTACATGTCAGATCACCAACATTCTAGAAAATATGTTCTACTAAAGTAGTGTGGAGCAGATGTGGATTGGGTTTTTATTTACTTTTGTTTTAAGATCCGCCTTTCTTTGTTTTAAAGTCACTGTATGTTTCAATTCATCTCTTATTTGATGTGTTCATATAGTATAAGGTATATCATGGGGTGGACAGCTTGTTGAATCGCATTAAATTGACTTATTCTTCCCATTGGTTTTAAGTGACTGTCCTAATTATGACAGAATCCCAGAGGTTGGCAGGTTATTATTGTTTAGATTGGCTACAGTTATTGAAAATTGCTCACTTTCTCAGCAAAGAATAACACCAGAGATTTCTTGGGTTGTGTAGCAACTGAGTGAAGCCAGCGAAAAAATTTCTTTTTGAGAAAACGGGGAGACGAAGCCAGTGTGGTAGTCAGTGCATCAACATATATATTTCAACATATAGGATATTTAAATTATTTTCAATGTACACAAGTCATTACAGACGTATAGAATTCATGAACATATTTACATTACAATGCAATAACAGTAGTCTTATTTACAGATATTTAAGTGGCTTTTTATGTCCACATATCTATCAGTCAGATAGAAATTGTCTTGATGCGTCATAACATGCATCTTCTCGAGGGGGGGGGGGGGGGTGACGACCGTTTCGGTGCTGCACATCGATGTGAAGGAGATTGTTCTAGCAAAAAAGCCAGAACCTTCCAAAAAAGAAAAAAGAAAAAGAATCGGGGAAGTGTGTCGACGTGGAATGTGTGTGTGTGTGTGTGTGTGTGTGTGTGTGTGTCCTGCTATTCTGAAGGAGACCCCTTTTGCCTCTGCTGGACAGAAATAATCAGGATTCTTTAGGGATCAGAAAAAGGACTTCCATCTGCTACATGAAGTAATTATAAAAATGTGGATGATGCAACAGCGTGATTAATAGATGTAGTCTGAACCCCACATAATCATTATTTTCTTGTGCGTTGTCGGTCATCGGGTCAAACTGAATTTTTTTTTCTTTCTTCTCTACATAACAAAGACATGTGAGGGAAGAACATAAAAAAAAAAAGCTGGAAACAGAAGACGAGCGGTGTGGAAGTGTCCTTCTAACCACCACACACACCTCCTGGCTCCTATATGTTTTTTTAATTTATCCTTGGAACACACTCACATGAAGGGGTGTTTGGCAGCACAGCGGGGGAAACATATACCCACCAGTAAAAGCATCAATATTCCTGAAAAAGGAGGTTTCTCCAAGATAAATAACGTTGTGAATCTGGACTGTGTTCGGGCTCGATGGATTTCCAAGTATTGCAATTGAATTCAACAATATTATGTCCCAAAAAAACCGAGAGAAACTGTCGGCTTCTTTTTATGAACAGCTGTGGCGGTATACCAACTTGATGAATCTGAAGCAACGATTCGCCATTTCATATCCTCTCCCGGGGTTTTTCTAATGTTTTTTTCCCCGCAAGAAGTCGTGAAAAAACCAAAACCATGTTTGCATGCAAGAAATCCAGCCAGTAGCCATAATTAAGTGGCGTGTCCATTTTCTATGTCCTCAGTTCAGATTCCATCAACACCATATTTCATCGCTCGGATTTCCGTGTGAAAAGATTTAGAAATATTTTTGGTGTTTGGGGGCGGGGCATTTCAGTCAATCCCCATGGGAGTGGTCTCTGGGATGCCACTCTTAGACAGGCGTTCACTCCCAGTGGCCTGACTGTGTGTTCACTCTGCCTGGATGGAGGTCTTTGGGGAGTTGTCCTGCTCCCTCCAGTTGCTCGAACTGCCCGTCGGGCTCCGATTGGTCATCTTGGTCAGCAGCGTGGTCCGCCGGAGGCTGCTGTCCGAGTCCTCCTTCTTGAAGTCGGTGTTCATCTTGAAGCAGCGCGAGAGGCAGTGCACGAAGTCCTGGAGGAGGTGGCCGCTGAAGATCATGTATATCCACGGGTTGCAGCAGCTGTTGAGACTGGCGAGCAGCGCGGACAGAGTCACTGCTGTGTTCTCAGACTCTAGAGGACAGAGAGAGAGGGAGGAAGGAGGAAAGGAGGAAAGGAGTGATTGATCTGCCAAACATCTGGTGCAGAATTGCCCGTCCAAGTCGATTTATCATGGTGTAGAAATCCCCCCCCCCCCCCCCACCAATAAAAATGTTCCTTTTAAGGAGAGCCACCAAACGCACACAGATCAAAGACTTAAGTGTCTGTAATCAATTTGAAGATTTTTTGGAGGATTAAGTTTGATTTCCTTCGTGAACGTATCTGTCGACAGCAAGAAGCAACATAACTAAGCATGAGTCATTATCACCCAATTACAGTAGAAAACAAAGAACAAACTTAAGTGCATATAATATATACTTATATATATATATATATCAGTGCACTCTAAAATATATTAACTTCTCCCCTATAATTTACTTTTAATAATACCGTTTCTGCAGCACTTTTTTATTTCTGAAGTCTCACATGATGCATAATATTATTATCATTATTATTATTATTATTATTATTATTATTATTATTATTACTGTATTTAATCATGGTTTGGGGTTTGCATTCCAAATAAACGCGCGCGTAAAAGCAGCGCGCACGTGTCTCTTGGCAACGATTCCTCCAGGCAGCACATCGCATATCCTTCCCGAAGCTGTGCGAGTTTTACATTCAGTAATAACATAGTTGTAACGCTTCAGCACTCACCGGCCCACTGGAAGTTTTCATCCCACACGGACCACATCTGCACGATGAAAAACGGCGCCCAGCAAACAATGTACGCCAAAACTATGACCAGCGTCATTTTCACGGTCCTCAGCTTGGCCCTGGAGATGGTGGTGATGCTGCTCACCGAGCTCTTCCCGATGAACACGGTGTTGTGCGTCGCGGCGCCGGGCGGCGCTTTTCTCTTCTTGTACTTGATGTTTTTCCATATGCTGTGGCAGATGAAGCCGTAGCACAACACCAGGATGACCACGGGCACCAGGAAGATGCCCACGGTGATCCAGGTGACGTACGCCTTGGCGCCCCACGGCTCGATGAAGTGCGCCCAGCAGTCGGACACGTTGGAGCCGTTCTGGATCTCGCTCAGGGAGAAGATGAAGTACTGCGGAGTGCTCAGCGCCAGGCTGCACATCCACGTGGACACGATCATGATGAAGGAGCGCTGCGTGGGCTGCTGGAGGGTCTTCAGTGGGTGGCAGATGGCGATGTAACGGTCCAGGGTCATCATCACCATCATGTAGGTGGACGCGAACATGCCCATCACCTGGAGGTGCTTGACGATCCTGCAGAGGAAGTCGGCGCCGTAGAAGCGGAAGGTGATCTTCCAGCAGAGCTGCGGCAGCACCTGGAAGAAGGCGACCACCAGGTCCGCCAGGCTGAGGTGTTTGATGAAGAGGTGCATCCGGGACATCTTCTTCTTGGTGTTGTACATCGCCAGCAGGACGCTCACGTTGCCGATCACGGCCACCACGAAGGTGACGGTCAGCACCATGATCTCGATCTGAGCCACCTCCTCGTTACGCGCGTCCGGGTCGGATGCGTTCGTGTGCGCGGTGTTGTTCCCGGGCGCTTCCATCGTTGGGTCACCCGAGGAACCGGAGAGCAGAGACTGGTTCCCTTCGCTCAGGAGCATCGCGTAGTCCGGGGTGTGCATGGCGCTGCCCCTCGGTGCGCCCTAGAGCGGATTCAGCGCCAGAGGAGCTCCGAGGTGCCGCTCCAAATCTGGTGCCTGACGCTCACAGTGACGCACCTGCCGCCGTCTGGCTCGTGGCTGCTGCCACTGCTTTTTAAACTCGAATCAGATTTCAGCCGGCGCATGCGCAATGAGGAACACTGCAACAAATATAAAACCCTACAAAATAAGTTTAAGTTTACATTTTTTGCGTAATGCTAAGTCCTGAAACGCGTGCGTCCTAGGATATGACCAGAATAGTTACCATCTCAAATGAAGTACTATACTTGTACTTTTACTTCATGTTTCCAGTGTTAATTAGTTTGAAGATGCGTTATCATGGAATTAAATAGAGCACACAATCAAATAGGTGAAGACGAGAACCGATAACTCGCAATAACAAAAATAAATATGATAATAATACAAGTAATAAGCACTGTTTTTTCTTCTTCTTCTTGCTTTGGAACATGTTTTAAAAGTTCATCATGATGGCACACTATTTTTTGCAGCGTGCAGCCAAGCCCTACCCTAACGTACACAACCTCCACATCACCTCGGGTCCTCCCACTCACAAAGTGGTCCATTGTGATGGGAAAGTTTGTTTGCATTGAAGTTCCCCATAGAGTCCAAAACATATTAACTCATTTCTAATGAAGCTCCTTAATTGTCAATGCATTGACCAACACACTGGGATGTTGTTTGGCTGAGTAATAATAAACTGTTGAACAATTATTTATCCAAAGTGCTTCACCAGCTCTGATCTGTTATTCAAATCTCACGCTGAGACTATTCTTGCTTCAAGAAGTTTTGTTTAAACAATCGTCATGTTTGTTTGGATGACAGCATCCTCCCTTTTACAAAGTTGAGTTTCCTGTATGTTCATTCTCTCTTTATACCATGGCTAGATTTAAGCAGAAATCGCATATCATCAACTTTTTTCTCTGGGCGATATCACATGGGAAGAAAGTGAGAACATATTTGTTCTTGTTTTTGGATTAATTTACCCTAATTTATATCTCCAGGAAACTATTAAATATCCCCATCGGTTGTAAAACATACATCAACTACTTGTCTTTTATCATATTTGATTACATCAGCTCTTTTTCCAAAAATATTTCGAAACTTCCATATAAAGTAATTTCTTAGTCTATGTGTGGGAGAGGTTTCAGGTGTTCACACACTTACATGTAAATTGCGTCGGACTTCGTTTCATTGGACTATGATTGACTTCCAAAGTATTTGTGATATCCCAAAATCGTGTTAATGAACACGTCTTAAGTAAGTTGGTCATTTTCAGGTTCATGCTTATATTTCAGGTTTCTTCTAGCTCATGTTTACATGCTTTATTGCTAAAAAAACACACATGTTCTCATTCTGTCCGTCTGATCATCTGTATATTCCCCCTCAGTCTGAAACGCTCCTCTTTAAGCCCCTCCTCCACTCGACTGTGATTGGCTTGTGGGAAAAATCTGCTGCACTTTCGATGGTTCCCACATCAAACACCTGATTCTGTTGTTGGAAGTTTGAAATGTGTACAACTTTATATATGGGGCTTTGAACTGGGGTGTGTGTGTGCTGGTGTGTGTTTTGGTGTGTGTGTGTGTGTGATGAAACTTGGTGGGAGGGAATAAGAAAGACTGTCCCACAAAGACAGAAATGGTCTAAACTTGACACTTCTGACCACTTTTAGCCTCAACTTTCACTGCCGGGTCAAATTGATCTGAACATCAGCTCCAAGTTATATACATCTGCATGGGGGGGATTGCAAATACATGATATATATATATATATATATATTTCTTTTTCTTCGTTGATTACACTAAATAAGGTAATCAGAAGAAGTTTTATACAGAAAAAGTACTTTATATATTTTCCTAGATTTTCAAACTTTGAAACGGGTCAATTTGACCCGCAACATAAATGGAGGGTTAATATATATTATTATATATTTTTTCCGTTGAATGGTATATTTGACACTGAACTAATTCATCTTTATCTCAGTGATAGAGTCCAAGTGAGCATAACATATCACTATGACCCTGAAATTCTGTCTCTAACAATGGATATCCGAGGCCCCCACAAAAAATAGTGCCGCGTGCAAACATAACCAATCATAGCATTTCCCTTTGGGCTTCGCCCCCCCTTTCTTTGAATCCTACAAACGCCCCTGGAGCGTGGTTCATTCTAAAGAATGGCTTGTTGAATCACACGGTGTCAGGTCAAAAACTGACTGATTCGTCTTCTTTCACAGTTTCTGGGTTATCAGCTACTCCCGATCCCCAAATGTATGTTACATGTTCATATGTCCCACATTCCCCCTTTCAGCCTTAAGTCTCAACCTCTGCACATCCATCATTCTGCACACCCGATGTCAAACATCCCATTTAATTAACAACTAGAATGGGCACTCGGTAGAGCGCATACCTTCGCATATCACTAGATTGGGCATTGAATTATGAACATGTTGGCATTAGTTGCATGCCAATTGGATACAAATTGACCGTGCTATAGTAAAAAGAAGATTTTGACCTTTTCATGACCTTGACCTTTGACCCGATTGATCCCAAAATCTAATCAAATGGTCCCCGGATAACAACCAATCATCCCACTGAATTTCATGCGATTCGGTTTAATACTTTTTGTGTTATGCGAATAACACTCATACAAATAAATAAATAAATAAATACACGGCGATCAAAACATAACCTTCCGCATTTTCAATGCGAAGGTAATAAATAAATAAATACACGGTGATCAAAACATAACCTTCCGCATTTTCAATGCGAAGGTAATAAGCAGAACACATTTGAGTTCAGCGCCGCCCTCAGTTTCCGAGTGACCAAAAACAATGTGAATTGCTGATTGCGCTTTCCATTTGCCAAAGCACACGATTGCCGCCCGGCTCTCCGCTCAGCTGTCAAGCTCCTCGTGATCCGTGTGCCGACAGTGGCGATAGATATCTTTATTGCGTTCACGTCGAAATCGCTGTCCGGATCGCTCCCGTCTTTTTCATTTCCGATGGCCCTCGTCGTGAACGGTGCAAACTCGGGGCCCCGTGTTGAACCGGCTCAGTGGGATAATAAAGTTTTCTCAATAATCCCATGTCTCTGTTAATCCAGTGGCAGGCCGTGGGCCTTCAGTGAGGTCCTACACAGTCCCACCCGAATTAATCCACCTCTTATTACTATCATTATGATGCCATGGCTGTAGACCAGGACTGCTCAATACGTCGATCGCGGCGTAGTATTGGTAGATCGCATGACATTAAAAAAAATTGGCCCGCCCCCGTCATTTTCTCTATAGCACGTCTTTGTTCATTTATTAAACTAAACAGCCGTCTGATGTTGATCGTATCTACACAACAGCATGTCATTTCTCGGCTCTCCGTCTCGGCGCTGCAGAATCGCGCGCATCGGGACGGAGAAAAAAAGAAGAAAAAGTCACTTGCACTAGTTTGTTCACTAAACAGGGCATTGTCGCGCACCAAAGCAGATTTCAAGTATATGCTCGACCAAATCGACATCTTCTCCTCCTTCCGCCATTGTGGGTTGAAAAACAGCTTTGTAGTCCGCGAATTAATTCCTTTATCAAATTCAGTTTCCTAGTTCTAAGGTTCTGCATCTACCTGCCCATAGGACCCGCCTCTCAATATTGGTAATCCAATCAAAAGACGTGCAGCACTCCGCCTGCTAGCTGCTCCTGTGCCGGTTCCGGGGCCTTCAAGGCCTAGAGGAGCCAACTCTAAAGCTGATTGGTTGACACAACATTGTCATTCCCATTCACTTGAAGCTACCAGCGCCCGCAATGTTGATTCTGAAGGCCTACGGGCAGATTTGAGCCCCCTGGCAACACACGATGGCTGAATATGATTGGATAAAAGATCTAAGATAAAGACCAGCCCTCCAAATCTCAACCTGGCGCTGGCAGCAGCGCAACCAAGAGGAACGCTATGAAATTAAGAGAATAATTCTTACTCTGGGAAATAATTGAATACATATTTGTGGGGAAATATATTTAGAAACAAATATATATTCTGATGATGTTTAGGCCAGCAGAGAAGGCCTTGCTGGCCCTGACGGCCCGCCACTGTGTTAATCTTCCCATCAGAAACACAACCAGGGGAAGTATGTGATGCCTTCGGGGCTTCTGTTGACCAGCACGCCAGCCTCCTCCCACGAGGGGCCCCGTTATGTGTCTGACCCGCTCCCCTACCCCCATTCATCTAGTCTTGTTTAGTCCTGGGGGGTTGAAGGACGGATAGGACGGATGTCTCCCTTCACGCTCGACTGAACCAACGTTTATCCCCTCGCCTCCTGTTTTTTTGTTTCTTCTCCAAGATGTTCACTGGAGAGATGTCCGGTGCGGTTATTAAAGCTCCGGGCTCGGATTGTCTCATCATTCTCAGGACGCGAAGACACTCTGTTCATCATCCTCAACATGCGGACGGTGTGTCTGGGGCCGGGGGAATCATGGGAAGGCATGTTGTGTCTCCAGCAGTGGTGTATAGTAACGAAGTAGAAGTACTTCGTTACTTTACTTAAGTAGTTTTTTTGGGTATCTGTACTTTATTTTACTACTTATATTTCTGTTTACTTTTACTTTTACTTCACTACATTTTGCAATGAAAACTTGTACTTTTACTCCGATACATTTCCCCTGAAACAGTATCGTTACTCGTTACTACGGAAAAATATAATCATGAGAAACATCGGGGACTGTGGTGGAACACACCGCAGCGCACCTGAACGCAGCACGAACACCAGGTTGGGGATCAGTGGTCCTTGCCGCGTGTTTTCTCTTCCCAGTGATGCCCAGGATGTTAGCGAGCGAGCGGCTACAGATACGACTCATTTCATGTGGAGCAGCAATGGAAGCTACTCGAATAACCACGGGGACCAAGATCAACGTCCGTGGCCATATTTGGGCGAACTCTTTTCTTTTGCCGGAGTGAAAGTTTCTTCCTACCGGATGAAGTGCCTCTCATGCCGACCGAAAGCTACGGAGATACTGGCCTTCAAAAACACACCAACCTCAGGAAACACATTGAGGTAAATTAAGATTAATCCCATGAGCCGCAACGTTAATGTTTAATTATCATAAACCTGTTAAGATATCTAGCAGTGTTGTCCTCAGGATTGGAGTAAGTTATATCTTTGGCAGGAGAGGGGAGGCAGGTGTCTGATTGTCCTACGCATGTTGTATGTTAGGCTAACGTTCGCTAGCTATCGTCAATTAAATGAGACAATTAGCGTGAGTGCAGCAGACGGATCTCTAGCGAGTTAATGAGCTGAAGAAGTGTTGACAGTTGTGAGAATTTGTTGATTTGAGTCGTCTTAGCTATAATATAATGCTAATCATTACAGCATTATTATAATTATTTGTATTAATATTATAAGAGTGACGGTCCAGTAATGGCGACGATATTGATTTGGGACTGTTGTGTTTAACTACAGAGATACAAGTACATATTCACAAATCAACTCTGGATGCACGGACAGTGCATGAAACTAAATGTATAAACTTCAAATTAAAACAAACTATTTTGGACAAAACTTTAGGTTGGGGTCATGACATGTTAGGAAGTGTTATTAATTCTATCATGTCTATAATACTCTCACTTTATTTCAGGAATGGACTACATCAAGCAGCACATGGAAGAACCCTCCTGCAGCTATGTGATGCCACCAGGTCCAGTTCATCTGATGAAGAGGACTTCTTCTTCGTCATCTCAAGCGCATGACAGCAGCAAACAGCTGGATGGAGCGTGGATCACGTTGACTTGCTGAAATGCTTCCCAACTGTGTGCTGCTGTCTGTGAAGCTAGACACACTCTACCTGCACCATCAGGGCCTGTGAAGCTAGACACACTCTACCTGCATCAGGGCCTGTGAAGCTAGACACACTCTACCTGCATCAGGGCCTGTGAAGCTAGACACACTCTACCTGCACCAGGGCCTGTGAAGCTAGACACACTCTACCTGCACCAGGGCCTGTGAAGCTAGACACTCTACCTGCATCAGGGCCTGTGAAGCTAGACACACTCTACCTGCACCAGGGCCTGTGAAGCTAGACACACTCTACCTGCATCAGGGCCTGTGAAGCGAGACACACTCTACCTGCATCAGGGCCTGTGAAGCTAGACACACTCTACCTGCACCAGGTGAACGGCTCTTCAGCATCGCAGGACTCGTCTTCAGCCCCAGAAGAGCGACACTGAAATCTGTCCATTTTGAAAATCAACTTCTTTTGAAGATGAACAATACATTTTTCACTTTAAAGTGATGATTCTGGTTGTTACTTTTGGTTCTGCTTTTTTCTGTGTTAATCGTGTTTTTATATTTGAGTAATTTCATAGTATTCATATATTGCTAAGTTCATCCTAGCTCATACTCCTTGTTCATGGCGGCCACAGCACCCAAACAAATAACCCTTTGTTTTTTTATTAACAGCATTTACTTTTACTTTTACTTTCAATACTTAAGTACATTTAATATCAGAAAATTACTTTTGATACTTAAGTACAAAAAAAATCAGATACTTTAATACTTTTACTCAAGTAGTATTCTCATAGGTGACTTTTACTTTTACTTGAGTAATTTTCCAGTCAAGTATCTTTACTTTTACTCAAGTATGACTTTTGGGTACTTTATACACCACTGGTCTCCAGTAGCCGGAGCAGTCGGTCTGAATCATTTCCGTGATGTTTCCCCTTTTTACTCGGGGGGGGGCTTGAGGTTCTGTAAGAGATCCTCAGACTCTCTGGCAGATTCTTTGAAGGGGTTTCTTCTTTCATCAAGTATTCGTTTTCTTCTTCCTGGTTATTAGAGAACTTCATGAATAGCAAAATATCTTCGTTGGACATTTTGAATTAAATATGCTGATTAAAGTCCAATTTCATTTCGAGTGGAAATCACAACCAATTCTTCAAATGTCTTCCGTGTCCACTCCTGAGAGCTCTCTCATTAATAATGTACCGTGCCAAGGGAGACTCACTATTTTTGGTCATTTCAATCTCCGTCGGTTATGATCAATGAGTGCTCTGCTACAAAAAGGAAGTTTCTGAAATTAAACTTTACGTCCCGCGGGCTTCTTTACATTGTTAATGTCTCACGCATGAGAAGAATGTCCGCTCTTCACAAATCGGATGCATGCTTCCCTTCTTCAGTCGGCCTGTACATCAACCACTCATGCATTACAATAGATAATCTAACAGACGGAGAAGGGTCTCTTCACCAGACTCCCTATTATGAAATGTATGTCACCATGAAGGAGCACCTGAAAGAGAAATTGTTGAAAGAAAGTCTGAAAGGAAGAAAGACACCTCAGGACTCGCAGAGGTCCGTCTGTTTTAGTACTCATAAAAGCACAAATCCTTCGCGGTCCTCCAGAGGACACGTCAAACAAAACTTAATTATCTGTTTACTCTATGGATGAAGTTATGACAATTACCAGGGCCGCCGCAGAGGCTATACCTTTTAATACCTTCGTTATTATGTGTAGGTTGGAGTGTTCTCTGTTGGCCGTGGAGGCTGATAATATACAGGACTGTCTCAGAAAATTAGAATATTGTGATAAAGTTCTTTATTTTCTGTAATGCAATTAAAAAAACAAAAATGTCATGCATTCTGGATTCATTACAAATCAACTGAAATATTGCAAGCCTTTTATTCTTTTAATATTGCTGATTATGGCTTACAGCTTAAGAAAACTCTAAAATCCTATCTCATAAAATTTTAATATTTCCTCAGACCAAGTAAAAAAAAAGATTTATAACAGCTGAGTGTTTGTCAAGGCTCAGGAAACCCTTGCAGGTGTTTCGAGTTAATTAGACAATTCAAGTGATTTGTTTAATACCCTACTAGTATACTTTTTCATGATATTCTAATATTTAGAGATAGGATATTTGAGTTTTCTTAAGCTGTAAGCCATAATCAGCAATATTAAAGAATAAAAGGCTTGCAATATTTCAGTTGATTTGTAATGAATCCAGAATGCATGAAATTTTTGTTTTTTAAATTGCATTACAGAAAATAAAGAACTTCATCACAATATTCTAATTTTCTGAGACAGTCCTGTATAAGGGCTTCGGTAAACACGACATGAAGGTTTTATAGTCGTGCAAATCCGTAGCGAGTCCATAGTAGTTATGCAACCTAAACATGTCGATGATGTCCTGAAAACTTTAGAGCAGCTGCTTTTGTTCAAAGCCACTTTCCTTGCCTCTGTGTCTGAATTTGAAAGAGCTTATTGTTCTATTAATTTATATCTACAAACCAAGCGTAGTTTTTTAAAATTTTGTAAATATACATTTATATGACATCTTTTGTGTGTGTGTAAGTAAAATAATGGAACGATAGGGTCGTGCAAGGAGGAAAGACGGTTAACTTTATATTCCAGGCTCGGAAGGACAATCTGGCAATTATGGTAAAATCCAGATGGGCCGGACCACCTGTTTAGGCGCGAGGCCAACTTAATGTCTGAAAATTAAATTACTCGATGTTGGAACAGCCCATCTGATTTGGATCTCAAAATTGTAAATTGACTAACAGTCACGGGCACCGGCCCACCAGAGGACCCACTAGAGGACCCACCAGAGGACCTACCAGAGGACCCACCAGAGGGCCCACCAGAGGGCCCACCAGAGGGCCCACCAGAGGGCCCACCAGAGGACCCACCAGAGGGCCCACCAGAGGGCCCACCAGAGGGCCCACCAGAGGGCCCACCAGAGGGCCCACCAGAGGGCCCACCAGAGGACCCACCAGAGGACCCACCAGAGGGCGCTGTCGTAACAAGACGTGAAGGGGTTTTCTCTATTTCAGACACGATAACGGTAGATGTTGTCTCCTTCATAAAATCTTTTTATTATTATTTTTGGAATGAAATCTCTTCTCTAGAAACATAGTGCTTCATAGCGTGTGTACATTTGTCTTTGCCCATCTCGAGAAGGAAATATATATTTTTTAATAATTCAACGAGTGGAAGGAAAACTTTAACTGCTAGCATATATTTATAATTGCATAAAGCACTTTTCTGCATTGGTAAGTGACGAAGGACTGAAAAACCGTTGCAGAAAAGGCCAGAGAAAAAAGAAAAGGGCTGATGCTTAAAAAAAGAATATATATTTATTCTAAAAAATATATGACGCTATTAACGTCGGCTGCCAACGCCTCGCAAAATCCTGCTAGCTGCAGCACTAAAAATCACTCAAATGCAAAGTACTAAATGAAGAGGAGGTCAACGGAGCCACTTAGCCACCATGCTGAGTCCGGGGGCTGAAACGTGTCGTCTTTGATTTGTGGTTTCAGAGCGGTGAGTTTTGTGTATGTACCGTTGGCTTTATTGAAGTGTTTCTGTGCTGTAAATCCTGTGTCGCTATGCATTTACTTGTAGTTACTGTGCTGTTGGCTTTGAGTGTTTCCATGTATTGGGATGAGGTCGACCCCCAAGGCCCAATCATGTTGCAATCAGGCCCCCGGGGTCTGCCGTGTAAAAGGCATCGCACTTCCACTTAAAAGAAGGTTAAAAAAGGTCTTTGAGGTCTCCTTAGGGGGTTTGCTCTTTTAACTTGCCACCGTGCCGAGAAATGACTTTTATGCACGTACTAATTTACAACGTCATATATGTTTTGCACCTGCGTGATTAGGATTCTTATCAACGAAATGAGTAAATGTTAATTAAGGAATCTGACAGGTCGCAAAAGCATATCAGCTAAATGTTTGCTGACGGTGTATTTCAGTCGTGTTAAGTCTTTATCTCTTTAACGCCCCGAAGTCTTGGTTTGACATTGAAACATCAGCAGTGATCTGAAGCATTTGACACACTGTGTTTACTCTATCAACCCTTCTCCCGTTATGCTCCGGGTCGATTTAATCCCATTCAATGTTTAGCGTGTCTAAATGAATCCCTGAAATCTTTTTCGTTCGCATTGGTGAACAAACATAACATATTGCACGGCAGCCTTCGAGACCATTTCCCTTGGGGCTCTGTGTGCTCTCTCTTTATGCTAGCGTAATTGAAAATATGAATGAGACCCCTGGGTTTGACTCAAATGAACATTGATACCAATTGATGCCGACGAGGAAGTGCCATGAACTGTAGTTCCTCGAATGGCCACTTGAGACCGTCTCTTAAAGCCCATTTGTAGAGCTTTAAGTCATCACGAACAAGGTGGCAATCAACACCTGTTTAGGGCTTCCTTGTTACTTTTCAGACACTAGCGGCGACTGCACCCCTTTTTATGCAGTACGTCGAAAAGACAAATTTATCTCATTTATGGTCGCTTTTTTTCTTATTTTGGGGGGGATGTAATACAAAAATTAATGCTGATTTTAAAAAAAACTTTTATCCAAATTGCTATTCAGGGAGTAAAAAAGAGATCAAAGATGTGGTAATCATTTCAATTACAATCATTTTAAATCGGGATCAGATGTGTAAGTAAAGTGTTGGATAACCGGAGGTCACTGAAACCAAGATCTTCTCTAACCTCATCAGAATCAGAATCAGAATCAGAAACAGGTTTATTGCCAAGAATGTTTTCACAAACAAACGAGGAACTTTCTTTGGCGGAAGGTGCAAGAATCGCGCACCAAGACACCGAGGCGCCGTCCGCGGCGCCATCTTGGAAAGGGTGGATGAAAATTATAGCATAACATGAGGGAAGAGGCGAGAAAAAGAAAAAGCAACCCCCCGACTATGCCCCTAGAGGGGTACAGTGTGGGAGCAGGAGAAACAAAAACACCGAGAGCCAACATCCAACAAGGGGCCGTTGTTGGCTGAACCCAAGTCTCGAGCGCTTTGTACACACGCCATCAATCACCAGAGATAAAAAAAAAGACATGCAGTATTGTAAAACGCAAACAAAAAATAATCAAACAGACATTACACAATCTCAATAAAAACGGTATATTATGACCCTCACAAAGCTGCTATTTACGACAGGACCTCCATCCAGTGACTGTTTGTAGAAACTAATTAAAAACTTGTTATAAAAAGCACCAAAGCTGGACCCCTACCTCCACATATGTATTCTACAGATATCAGTGGCTGACTTTTCCACTCCTCACACAATCTTTCCAACGACCTCAAAGAGTTCTGAAGCATTGTTTCTCACCCAATTTTGTAAAATTGACATATTTGTAAAAAGTAGATGATTGCGCTTCAGGGGTTGAAAAGATGTGGATAGCGTTAATTTTTCTCTATGTGCAGCGTTCCAAAACTAAATATGTGATTTCCAAACCAACAACATAGCAAAAATGATCTCGTTGGGAACATTTTAACAGGTCTCGCCACATTAAAGGGGAATGGTCATATTTGTACTTTCTTAAAAATAATGAAGCCGTGCCGTAGATAATTTGTACAGACAAATAAATAGCCAAGGCTGAACCCAAAGGGTTCCACATTCTCAATGAGTCATAGAGATGTTCGAGAACATTTCCTCAGCAGACGGATGCGCTTGTTCTCTTTTAATGACGTCTGCTCTGCTCTCCCATAGACGGGGACGTCTGAACCCCCTGGGCCATTAGGAGCACTTTCATAGATTTTATAGCATTTCGGATTCCTTTTCAATCTATTTGCTTTATTGCATTTTGTTCTCTATAATAAACTATATTTGTCTGGACTAATTGTGTATACTTCTTTGATCTGCCTTTGCTTTAAAACTACATCTTCACCAGGAGGAGGTTGGTTTGGGGGCGTTTTGGGCTTCTGTCACATTCAACTCTCTGCATCCTTGTTCTTCACGGAAATGTGTAAGTCCTGCACCTCTTTGGAAACCGCACACGACTGGTTAGAAGCACAGAAAACTTAAACTCATCTTTTGTGCATTATAACATAGTAATAACCCCATAAATCATAAGCAACTCCCTCAGGGATTTCTTTTTTGAGAAACAAGTTCTATTTAAGTGACTTACTCCACATTGTTTTGTGCTTTGTATTTATTTTCATTGATGCTCTGATGTGCACAGCTGCTGTGATTTTTGAAATTTCCCCAATTTGGGACAAATAAAGGAATCTCATATCATATCATATCATATTTAATGCTTAGCTTCCGAGATCTGACGAGATCAGGCGTCATCAGAACGGTATGGCTGTGAACAACATTTGCTCCCGCACACTTTTTTTTGTAATCTCTCAAATATTCCAGTCTTTTTTTAGCACATTTAGAATACATTAATGTTGAAAACATCTTATTTTAGAAAAGGATCCCAATATGAATTGAACTCTGAAATTCCAGAACCCTGACATAACAGAACTCGGACATTCTGGAATGGAACTCTGACATTCCAGAACCCTGACCTTCTGGAACCCGGACGGAACTCGGACATTCTGGAACGGAACTCGGACCGTCTGTAAGCCGTAGATTCCGGAACTCTCCAAGCACATGTCTTAATCATTGAAACAATTTAAATGTGTACCTCAAAATATGTGTATTACTGTCCAGATTAATTAGGAATTACATTTTTTTTAGCAGTTTTTAATGATACATATTATATATAGTTATGAGATATTATGTTAACAATAGTGTAATGTGTCATACTAGGGTGCAATTTTTAACTTATTGTAATAATTTTTAAAAATGTTATATGTCTACTCCACTTCACTCAGATGTTAATAATGTAATTTTTTACTGACACATTTATTTAATAACGTTTGCCAGATCTTATAATAGGCATAACATTGCGCAATTTGAGGTTTGTAGACTAAAAATAAGAAACCCACAATCATGATGAAAAGGACATGTATTCATGTTATATTAAGTATACTACATAAGTCAACTTCCTCACCCTTCTTCTCTTTTGGAAAACAGATTGTTTAGTTGTTTTCCTGGACCTGTGTGCTCTGACATTTCTCTCACGTAGACGGGACTCCACTCAACAAATTAAGGCTTAACCCCGACAAAAGTATGCAACCAAAATAAATGTGTTTTTTTTCACCCTCCGAAGCGGCAGATAAGACAAACAGGGCACGTTGGGCTGTTGCTTGGGCAACAACAGCCTGGCCCTGTGCACATCCCTGCTCAAGGCTCCATTAAGAAATGTATTTCTGGCACTGTGACTCAATCTGTGCTAATCTGTGAGTCTGTTGGTCGACCACTTTGGTGCAAACTGAAATATTTCAGATGCATCAAGGATGTACGGAATAAAGACAACTGAAGCAACAAAAAAATATGTCTGACTTCCGAGTAGAGAATTCATATGAAAATGTGGTGATCTTCTGTATTATAAGTATTACGAGCAGTGGCGGCTCGTCCATAGGGGGCGCTAGTGCGCCGCCCCTCTTAAAATTTGGAGATGAAAAAAAAAGAAAAAAATCCTGTCAAAAAACATTATATGCCAAATCATTTAAATAGTAAATATACCGTGTTGACGCGCTAAATGTGTGTGGGAGACCGTAAGCCCCTGTCAACAACCACTTAAGTTAATGTGAAAAAATATAATATATCGCCATTATCACGGAGAGAAGCCCTCCCTTTTCGAGGCGCTGGTCTAACGTGTGTGTACGGCATTGATACAACATTTCAGTCGTTTTGGCAATGACCGGCTTCACATTGGCGGATGAAACTGGAATCTTAGTGCGCACAAATGTGCGCACGATTGATTATTCGGCAGATCAGAGACCGATATGTTCGCTCAGCCCTTTGAGCAGAGTTGCCAGGTCCGCGGTTCTCCTGCGGATTCGGGCCACATTTGAAGTGTTCTGTGGTTGAATTTTTTGTCCTTGGTTCGGGTAGACCTATTTTGCATGCAAATTACATGAATATCTTTAAATCAAAATCCATATTTTAAATGAAATAATTTATTCATACCCAAATCCTACCAAACTGACTCCAGATCAGCACGTACACACATTTTATTTATGATAATATACTGTATCTAATTACACAAGGCCATTTTAGGACCTAGGTGAAATAACTTTAGGGAAAACTGCTTTTAATGCTGGCAAACTAAACATATGTTGTTACTTTGTAGATATTACAATACATTTGGCAATGATAGCAATGCTGTTGGACTTTAAAAGCAGTGTATATGGTTTGGCACGGGCATATTTTGTTGTTGTTTGCCAACTTGAAAGAGAGGCGGGCTAAATTTCTTTACAAGTAGTGGGGCCAATGTACAATGTGATGCATCTCTTTCTGAATCCAATGTTTCGTTTGTTTCGTTGTTGTGGACAGTGTTGAGCACTGTGTTCTTGAAATAAAGCTTTGTTACAATATTCTACTCAAAACCTCTTTTCTTCTCATTGTGGAGTGCTATTTAAACCGCGCCGCCCAACTGCGCCCCCCCCAAAAAAATGTCACCAGCCGCCACTGATTACGAGCATTTCTTTATTCACACGAACGTATAAAAGGGTAAAATAATTCTGGATTCACTAATTTTTACAACTTTTAGGTCCGAACAATTAAAATAGAGGCTATTCATGTGTATTTGTATCGGGAAGTTTGTTTACCACCAAAAATATATTTATAATGAGATCCACGAAGTTGTAAAATGCACTTAACCCTCCTGTTACCTTAGGGTCAATTTGACCAAATTCAATGTTTAACCCTCCTGTTACCTTTATATTTACTGACATATTTTACCCTCGGGGTCAATTTGACCCCAGCAATTAAAACCTCCAGAAAATTATTAGAATTAATATTGTTTTCCAAGTTTAAGTGTGAGGTACTTTATGTTTGTTTGTTGACAACCTAAATAGCCCTTTAAATATATAAAAAAGTTGATATTTCTTATATGTTTGACACAGTGAAAAACAGCCTGGGGTCAAATTGACCCCAAAGAACACCGACATTAAACATTGAATGGGGTCAAATTGTCCCGAAAGGTAACAGGAGGGTTAAAGCAGAATCAAGAGTTATTTTCCTTCCTTTATTCATGTGAACGGGACCGAGAATGCACACGATGGTTACCGCAGGGAGAGTCACAGGAACTCAACACTACGAGCGACAACTTTAGTGCACCTCACAACCCCATGAGGACGTCAATGTAAAGCTTCTTCTATAGGAAATATGGAGTTAAAGAGAGAAAAGCATCTCAAATGTGAGTGTTTATACTTTAAAACCACTTAGAAAATGTGAGTGTGGCAATGTAAGAGACGGAAGGAGCAATGAAACTAAAGAGTATAAATGTGGTATATAGCGTACAGCCATCTCTCTGAAATGTTTATCTTATGTTAGATTTACTGTAGCTCACCAGGGCAAACTTAAGTACTAAATCTGATTAACTGTTACAGGAAAACCACGACAGTAATCTAGAGTGGCTGCTCCTTCAAGTGAATAATAGTCTGATACGGGTGCTTGACCCGCCGCCACATTAGTGCAGCAGACGGATAAGAAAGAGAGGTTTTCTTCTGTGAAGCTATGAGGTCGAGTCATTTTCACTTTTTATTGCGAACGTCTGTTTTGAGGTCCCATCACGTTGTTCTCTGCGTGAATAAAACAACCTTTTCATATTTCCCAGGAAAATATTTAGGAAAGAAAAAGCTGTCAAAAAGCTACGGCTGTTTAATTAAAAGGTTTGTGTTGAATAATTATATTGTTGAACAGGAAGAATAAACATAAATTTGATTTTTTTAAAGCAAAATGTGAATTTTTAATTAATTCTGCAGCATGTGACCCCTCATATATAGGTTGGAATTTTGTCACTCATGAGTCATGACTATGATTCGTCAACGTTTCATGCTTTTCTGATGAAAAGGTTACATCTATTACAAAGGGTTAAATTAACACGATTATATTTATATGAACATAGATTATGTGAGTTGACATTTCAGAGGCGCTTGTGGGTCATTTTTTTCTGCGCTCATGTGATGGTTCCTGCGTGTGCATGCATGTCCTCTAATAAGAGTTTATGGGAACCTCCAAAGGCATCAACACGACTTAACATTCATCAGGAGAGCGAGACAGCAATGTTCTCACTGCTTTGAATCCCCACACTGTGACCTAATGAGACCAACCCTCTGGGGAGCATGCAGGCAACTTGACTATTGAGTCGTTACGTACAACAAAAAGACGAGATAGATCAATTATCTTTTGATCATTTCGAGATTATAGTCCTCTCTTTGTACATCCCACTCTACCCTCTTTTTTTGTTTTGTGTGAAATCATTGCGACTAAGTTTATTTTGAATCCTTTCCTTACTTTTATAGGAAAGGATTCATTTAGAAATTAAAAATAAATGTTCAGACTCAAAATAGATTTGGGCTGGAGCACTATTAAACCTCCATTAAACCTCCATTAAACCTCCCAGATTGTGTTTATTTTCTCACAATTATTATGTTTAGTGGCAACAGATGGGTCCATGCATCCCACACAGATACACACACACACACACACACACACACACTGCGTATACATTGCCACCAATGCAGACACCTGTGTAGCCCTGGGGGGTAATAATAATAAGAATAAAAATAAGCCACAAAGATCTATATATTTATATATATATATTGTCTTGATTGATTGATTGGGCACACAGGTGTAAGGGTTTCAATTTACTTATAGTTGAATAGCTGCATGAAGTAAAATTGTGTAACCTTCGAAAATTAAAATTAAATAAGAATACCAGTTCATATTATCGTATCTTTCTTTTGGTCAGACTCCAAAGGAGTAACAGAGGTTACAAATATGTGAATTTCAGCCTCAATCTCAATTTTTTTTTATAGTGGCGAAACGGACCCAAGAGCTACAATACTTCTGGATATTATGATGTGCACATTCATCTATATGATTGCAAACTGGTGGGAAATTACCACACCAAAAACCTTGCAGCATTATAATTAGGCCTGTCACAACAATTAGACTAGACTCATTGTGAGATGTATGGACAAGACCTCACGAGTTCGTGTTCTCAACATTATCGTACGATCATTCCCTGAAGAGAAAGCTGAAGGGCAAACAGAAATAGACTTGTTTAAGTTTGGGGCCACCTTGCTGATAAGGACACATAAAAGCACTCCAGCTTGGCCTTTTACCCAATTACAGTCCTCCCTCTTTCCTTTTCGCTGTATATTGTGCGCCATTGGCTCACTGTGTTTACGACTGCATAGCTAAGGTCGATATCGGACTGGTTTTGCGTACCAACAGAATGACCGAGTGTTTATTCCCTCAGTACATCTGGAAGTATTTATACGCACGCTCATATGAAACTAATCCGGGTTTGGATACAGGGAAAAATGTTAAAAGTTGGAGTCCTACATGGAGTTGAAGAATCTCAGAAACGCTGGCTGGACTGTTTGTTCCCCAGAATTCCTAGCGGTAAGGATCGTGGCCCGTTGATCAAAGATGTCATCACATGTAAACAAACAAAAAAGATCAATATTGGACCAGTCAAAGGTTTGTTTTTTGAACATCCCATGCAAATGCTTTATTAAATCATACGTTCTAGAATAACGTAAATATAGTATGGTTAAGGGCACGGAAAGATGTTGGTTCAATCCTATAAATCAGGTTTTTTTTCTCATGATATCTTGACATTTTGGAAGGGTCTGGACATTGCAAGTGACATTCAGTGTCATATGAAAATAAAAAATGTATTGTTGTGGTGTTCCTTCCTATATGGCCTTTGATTCTCAATCACACGTTACTAACTCTGCTTTCTCCCCGGAGTCCTTTTGACTTCACGTCTCATGGGGTCATCGGACCCTATGAGACGGCATAGATCCTATCTGCCTGATGGATCGTCTGGGTCGTGGAATTCCTGCTCATGACTACGCCACTGTCCTGTTGAGACTCCGCCCACTGTTGAGACTCCGCCCACTCCTCCTCCCCACCGCCATCTGCCTGATGGATCGTGGAGGTCTCCATCGTGGAATATGCCTACTATGAACTATTCATACACTCTGTCATATTCATTGAATGTATTTAAACTCTAAATCTGTCCTTCTGTACACATTACATCTATTGTTCTGTCCATCCTGGAGAGGGATCCTCCTCTGTTGCTCTCCTGAAGGTTTCTTCCATTTGTTTCCCCCTGAAGGGTTATTTGGGAGTTTTTCCTGGTCCGATGTGAGGTTTTGGGGCAGGGATGTCTATGTGTACAGATTGTAAAGCACTCCGAGACAAATTTGTAATTTGTGAAATTGGGCTATACAAATAAACTGAATTGAAATTGAATTGATTGGTCACTCCAGTACTACGAATTGTTTTAATGTCTTCACTGACAACCTTTACATTACCTTCACATCCCCATATGTACTGTAATTTCTGGACACCTTTGTACAATAAGTGCATACAAAAAAATTAAAATATGAAAAAATATATATCCCTAACCATAAGCAAAATAGGTAAACCTTAATAAATCCGACAGTTAAATCAGTTCCTTTAATGATTTCTACAGTCAGAAAGAGGAAACCCACAAAAATCTCTCGTGAAGAAGTCTCAATTGGAGATTTCTCTACTATAAATTTTGCGAGTTGGTGGATGCTTCCAAAATAAGAATAAGAAGAAACACTGTAGCCTTGTATTTAGATAAAAAGTGGTGTACCACCTCCAAAGGGAATTTCCAAAAAAGTTCATAGCTTTAGAAAGTAAGGCACACATTTAAAGCATCTTTAAGGGTGTATGTTCATCTTTTGAATTTTGTTGGGGGGGGGATCAACTACTTTAACTGAATAAAGCAATAGTTTTAAAGTCTCCCATTCAGAAACATATGGTGTCGACACAGAGACCGTGTTTGTTTCTCTTCCGTCTGGTCTTTCTCTATTCGGCAAAAGGAAAACAATCTCCCGAGCAAGTTTTCCTCCCCATTTGCTCTTCGTACATCTGTCCCACACATGAGGCGGTCGTATCATCTCGAGCTCCCACTGGGCCTTTGGTGACTCTGATGTTTTAATCCACTGGCTCAGCTCCTAATCACTTTTTAAAATATTTATCATTAGAAGTGTCACAGGTCTGTCCTTTTACTGGCCTTTCTTTTATCTGGATCGAACAGCGCCCCGGGACCCCTCTTCGCCCGATGATGTTCCCAACCAATCACGGTAGCTCACCATCGCTTTTTCTTCATGCCTGTAAAAACAAGACTAATCTATGTGTTCTGATTCATGCACATACATGCTTTGCCGATACAGAAAATGAAGCAGAACAAGTGAACATGCCGGTACAAGGTGGACTGGATTAGCCATTCTGGTCACAGTGAAAGAAAAAGCTGGCTGCCGAGTGCCGACCCCCTCGGGCGACCCAGAGATCCGGTTCACAGAGGAAACTGCTCTGCAATCACACAATATCCTCGGAGGAGACGCTCATTCTCTTTCACAGCAATAAGCTATATGGGACACTCGCGTTAGCAGCTCTGTGAGGCTGAACTGAGGCACAGACGTGATTATTTGGTCCTAAGAACAAACAATTGGACCACTATTTTGCCTCCAGTGCCTTTTATCAAACTAAATAGATTTGCCTTGGAGATATTGGCAGTAGAGGGGTCTGCAATCTCACATATAATGGTACCGTATAGCGCACTGCTCAAGGCACTAAAGGTGACAACAACAACTATCTCTTTCCAGAACTCATGATGGTCGGTGAATTACTGTATCCCCAAAAACTAGGCAACTCACACAAAAACAAACAGGATTGTTAAATAGCACGACAGGTAAGAGGACATATTTATTGAGGTGAGATGTCTCTTTTTAAACATGTGGACATTATATAAATGACGAATATGCAAATAAATCAAGTTGAGATGAGAGCTACAAAATGGAAGGGTTTAGATATCTGAAATATGAGTAAATGAAACTCACATGCAGACCATTCATTTCTCTACTTTCACATCCTCGTCAGCCAGCTGGAGACACTGACAAGAAGTTTCTGTTACTAAATCACTTTTCTCATTCCTCCAGCACGAAGTGGCTAATCCACCCGAGTGTTTCCAGTGGCGCAGTGTGGAACAGTTTAACAGCACGTTAAAGCTCTCAGAGTCAAGAGGACGACTGTTGATGTTCCTGGTAACCCCACAGAAGTCCTCTCTGGTAACCCCACAGAAGTCCTCTCTGGTAACCCCACAGAAGTCCTCTCTGGTAAGCCTACAAAAGTCCTCTTTAGTAACCCCACAAAAGTCCTCTCTGGTAGGCCAACAGAAGTCCTCTTGTCACGACGGGATGTAGGGTGGACCCAAATGCACGACTCAGGAGACAGATAATACTCTTAAAGATCTTTTACTTAGTCTCTGTCAAGAATGGAACAGACTGAAGAAACAAACAAACAGTGGACCTCTCAAGGGCTTGGTCTGAGAACACAAAACAATCTGGCAGAGGACAAGTGGAAGTGAGGGAGCTAAATAGTGAGGGACTAATGAGGGGATGGGCTGCAGGTGAGAAGGGCGTGAGAGCCAGGTGAAGGGAATGAGGGACTAACGAGGGAGTGATCAGAGGCAGGTGAAGAGAGTTTAAATATGGTTGTGTACTTGATAGCGAGGGTGCCGCATGGTGGCTGTGTGTCCAGTGCCGTGCTCAGTAGTCTAGAGCCGTTAGCCTCTCCGGAGCTATATGAACACACGTGGACCCAAGGCTGGTGTATAATGTTTAGCTTGTAATAGTGTTGTGTACTGGCTAGCGATGGTTCCGCATGGTACTGGTTGCGTGTTCTGTGCCGTGCTCAGTAGTCTAGAGCCGTTAACCTCCGGCCCGTTAGCCTCTCCGGTGCTATATGAACACACGTGGTCCCTAGGCTGCTGTATAATGTTTAGCTTGTAATAGTGTTCCGCATGGCGGGGGAGCAGCAGTCTAGTGTCGTTAGCCCCGGTGCTGTTGTATAATAGTATTGTGAACTTGCTAGCGAGGGTACCGCATGGCGTTGTCTGTGTGTCTGGGACGGTGCACATCAGTCTAGAGCCGCTAGCCACCGTGCAGCTATCCCCATGGGCTACAGGGACACACGTGGACCCTATGCTGTTGTATAATATTTCGATTGTAATTCATCTTTATATAAATATATATTCAATCACTCTTTAGTATAAAACATACACTGACGCCGTGTTTTTATTAATTAGCAGATCATGGCTAATATAAATATTGGTAACATCGAAAATATGCTGCCGTCAGCTGCTGTATGTTCCGGTAGTGAGTATTAAATAATTATAGTAATGATGATATGGGCTAATAGCGTTTTGTTACGGTCTATATGTATGATTTATCTTGTTTTAGACAGGCTGAAACGTAGGCGACCGCCCACAGTCGTAAAGTCATCCCCCCCAAAGACATGTGCGCAACAGCTGTTCGACCCTCCCACCGATCAATGACAACGCATCAGAACTAGCTGCGGCAATAGCTGGTATACCTGGGGTTGTCGGTGAGTATTTGTTTTAATTACATGATGGCTGTCTAATTATCCATACGTTAATATTGTGTAGTATGGTGCAAAAATTAAAATGTTAAAAACGTGGCATTATCTTGTTTTCTTCAGCTTTCAAGACTCCTATGAGAACTGCTGGTGTTAAAATATTGACACATCCTGTTGCATACAGTCAGGACATCTGTGCACAGCTATCAGGTAATATATTGCTTCTGTATTATTACCTCCGTATATATATATATATATATAGAGATGTAGAGATGTAGATATATATGTGTTTTCTCAGAGGCTTTAAAGACTCCTTTGAGACATGCTGGTGTTAAAATATTGACACATCCAGTGGCATACAGTCAGGACAACTGCACACAGCTATCAGGTAATATACTGTTACTGTATTATTGTTATTATTACTGCCATATATATATATATATATAGAGAGAGAGATGTAGATATGTGTTTTCTCAGAGGATTTTCAGAGCAGACCAGACCTAGCATCAGCCACCCCCTCATCAGATGATGACCCCCTTAGCTGTGCTCAATTGTACACACTCTCATCACCAAAGCCAAAGAAGAAGAAGCAGAAGAAGCTGATAAATAACAGGTCTGTTATGGGTAGACATAATGACATGTCATATTTGTTTATAAACAGTCTATAAAATATATATGCTATTTCACCCCTAGAGCGGCGATTCCATTATCAAGGGAGGCATCTACACTATGTGTCGAAACGCAGACCATTGATAATACATGCTCTTCTGAGACACAAACACCTCGGGCGCCAACGACGAGAACACTTGCTACACAGACAAAGCAGTGTATTCAAAACCGTAAAAGGTGTGTTTTTAGTTATCTTGTTGACATTGTATTATATATATTTTTTTTTCAAAATGAAAATGTAATAATATAACTTATTATTATTATTGCTGTTCCACAGATCCGTGAAAGCCTCGCAGGAGCCAACGACAACAATTGCTACACAGACAAAGCCGTGGATTCAAACCGTCCCCAAGAAAGCCGTTAAAAGGTGTGTTTTTAGTTATCTTGCTGACATGTTTTTTTTATTTATTTTTTTTCAAAATGAAAATGTAATAATAATAACTTATTGTTGTTGTTCCACAGATCTGTGAAAGCCTCCATTACCCGTACAGACATCAGCAGCAGCAGCAGCAGCAGCAGCTTCATCAACAATACACCCAACGACATCCTCGTCGATGACATTGCGATAAATTCAGGTTTTGACGCTCCGTCCCCACAGATTGTGATACAACCTATGGTTCATACATCAACAGCTCTATGTTTAAATGACTATGATTTAACACTGGTTCAGGCATCACAAGATCTATATTTAAATGCCTATGATATACCAACCGATGTGCAAGATCTTTTAGACACCGTCTACCCAGAGCAACTGTTTGATGGGAGGGGTGTTTGTTCCAAAGGTGTTGTCGATAATCAGTATACAGAATTGAGAGGTTTGCTTGGCGACATACAGGGGGGCATTAGTACGCTAAACACATCACACATTAACCTGGGAGCCGTCCTATCTGACCGTCACAGGTCTGAGGATAAAACGGTGGCCGACTTTAACACTACACTTTTAGAGGCCATCAATGCACACGGTGTTGGTCTGTCTGCCGACATACACAGGGGGATTAGTGCACTACACACATCACTCAATACTTTAGGCTCCGCCCTATCTGCCCGTCACAGGGCTGAGGATAAAGCATCGGCCGTCGTGAGTACGAAGCTTTTAGAGGCTATCAATGCCCTTGGGGTTGGTCTGTCTGCCTACTACCGTGTCGAGAATAAAACCACTATCGATGTGGTAAATACCCTCGGTGTAACTCTCGGCAGAATTGCACAACAGTTAGTCCGCAGAAGCAATGTCAACAACACCATCACTCGTGCTCTAATAACCACAAAACACAATCCTGTTTGAACAGATGTAGACTTCTGCCGTGTTATACCATCCACATCCACAGGGGGGAGCCACAGTTGTTTTTATTTTTATATACAATGTCAACAACGCCATCACTTGTGCTCTAATAACCACAAAATACAATCCTGTTTGAACAGCTGTAGACTGCTGCCGTGTTATACCATACACCTCCACAGGGGGGAGCCACAGTTGTTTTATTTTTTATATATATATATTTTTTGCTTCCATTTTTTAATTTTTTAATTTTTTTTTACTACGCTATAACTGTCTAATGTAGTATTTCTTTGTTTCAACGGTGTTTTTTTCTTTGTTTCAACTGTGTTTGTTCACATAATGTCGCCACCACGTAAGGTGTGTCGTTATAGCCCATCACACTGTATCAGTGGTCAGGACCTCGCTGTTGATAGGTTATCAGATACAACTGATGATGATGATGATGATGAGCTGGCATGTCCTATACAAACACAAATAAATCCTTTGGCAACTCTTGAAGTCGACTTGAATGAATGGCTATCTCGAAACGACCCCAATCCACAGGCCCATGTGAATAGGTGTGTCCCTGACGATGGAATGATTGACGCCCAAATAAATCCTTTGGCAACTCTTGAGTATGACATGAATGAATGGTTAGCCCAAAACGACCCCAATCCACAGGCCATTGTGAATAGGTGTGTCCCTGACGATGGAATGATTGACGCACAAATAAATCCTTTGGCAACTCTTGAGTATGACTTGAATGAATGGTTAGCCCGAAACGACCCCAATCCACAGGCCAATGTGAATAGGTGTGTCCCTGACGATGGAATGATTGACGCACAAACAAATCCTTTGGCAACTCTTGAGGATGACATGAATGAATGGTTAGCTCGATACGACCCCAGCCCTCTGGTCAATGTGAATAGGTGTACCCCTAATGACTGTGTGATTGACGGGTCATTGTGTGATGACGGTGCTGTGTCCATAGATGAGCAGTTAAACATTGTCGAACCCCCACCTGATATGACACACGACTCCCCACCTGATATGACACACGACTCCCCCGGGATTGATGAAGCTACAAACTCTATGTGCGTTCAAAGAGGGTCTACACCCGTACAGAATGCCTCAAACAGCACACAAGAGGGTGGGGGTGGGGTGCTTGAGCAACCTTCGTCATCACCAGCAACAACATCGTCAGCAGGGGGTAGTGTTACGGGTAGTTTACCCATCCGTGATATACCATTGTTTAATGCTTTTGAGCTACGCCAGCGTGTTGATTTTCGTAACATACGGCTTCATGATATTGAAATGATTCCCTCCTTGATTCGTGATGCTGTGGGTGGGGCTATCGACCAAGCTGTGAATACAGCTCCTAGAGGTAGTGTTTTGAATGTCGTATTGCGAGGGCCGTCGCTGGCCAGTGATGTGCAAGCCATATTACGGTCCGATGATGCATACAATGCGGATTTGTTTCTTGAGCTAATATCCAAGGTATTGCAGAGCAATGATGACTCGATATCCGACGATTCGTTGGAACTGATTGTTACAGTAGCCCGTAACCGGAGTGGGGGTGTTGGGGAACGACTAAAATTGGGAGGGGTGACCTATGACGAAATACTGTCTAAAAAAGGCAGGTTTCTCTACCATGCGGGTAACCTGGACAATCAACTGTGCTTTGCCATGTGTATAGCACATTATAAATACCCCCAGACCTCAGCGGCTGATAGACTGACCTACGCTACACGGATACAGTAGACAGCCGGTTTTGATATAAACCACCCTATCACACTCACAGACGTTGGTAAATTTGAAAGACTTTTGGGTGTAAAGATCATAGTCTTCCACAACCGAGCAGGCTGTAAACGTCTCGAATGTTTTCAGACCCAAGACACTCCACATCCTCAAACAGTATGGCTATATCTACACAATAATCATTACTACCTGATCGAAAACAAGAAGGGTTTTTCGGCGAGATACATTTGCGACTATTGTTATCAAACATACAGTACCATATTGTATCACAATTGCTCACAGAGATGCAATGTGTGTTTCACCATAGAGTGTCGGACCCAGGGCGGGGCAAAGCGGAAATGTGTTGATTGTAAACGCCTCTGTAATTCAAAATTCTGCTTTGAACAGCACAAAAAACCTGAAATAGTTCACAAGTATATCCCCTGCAAGACCTTGAAACACTGTGACGACTGCGGGACGCTCTACAGACTGGCCAAAAGCCCACACGTGTGCTACACAAAGTGTACACACTGTGGGAGCCCGACTGGAGAGTGACAAAGAGCACAACTGTTTTATTCAACCTGATGAGAAGAAAGTAGCACAGACAAACTATATACTGTTCGATTTGAGACACGGTTTCACGGAGGGAAACATGAAGCAAACTTTGTGTGTTCTATGGAAATGTCTGGGGAACGATTTTGTTTCACAACTTTAAGGTGTGTTGAGGCCTTTGTCCGGCGTTATCGAATGCCAAAGTACAGAGGCTACACATTCATAGCACACAATGCGTCGGGCTTTGACAACTACATACTCCTGGAGTATTTTGTCAAGCAGGGTATCACACCTAGTGTAACTATGAGAGGGAGCCGTGTCATTTTGATGTTTGATCAGGCCTATCAACAACGGTGGATTGACTCCTTTAGCTTTCTGCCCATGCGTCTGTCGAGGACTCCTGAAGCCTTAGGCTTTGTCGACCTAGCCAAGGGACATTTTCCCCATCGGTTTAACACTCGCGAACATGAAAACTATGTCGGAAAATATCCTGAACCGTCTGACTATGGGTACAATGAAATGATCGACAGTGACAAGGCCACGTTCATGAGCTGGTACAAATCAGTTTGTGGAGGCACATTTGACTTCCAAGTGGAGATCGCTCGGTACTGTGTCAATGACGTTGAACTATTGAGAAGGGCCTGCACAACCTATCGCAGTAGTTTCATGCAGTGTACCGAGTTAGACCCTTCAGCTACACCACCCTCGCAGCCGCCTGTATGGGTGTGTTCAAGACACTGTTTCTGCCCCGCGACACTGTCGCTTTGACGTATGATGGGGCATACACCCCTCAGAACAAAACATTCTCCGTCGCATCCATCCAATGGATCGAGTAACTGTCGTGGTCAAACAACTGCGACATCAAACACGCCTCAATCATGGCGAGCAAGCATTTGACCCTTCTACGTTGATGGTTATAATGCTGAGGAGCGGATGTGCTACGAGTTTGCAGGGTGTTTCTATCATGGATGTGTCAAATGCCATGTGCAGGGGGACGTGAACCCTGTTACCAAGGTCACCTATGGTAGAATGTACAACGCCTTTAAGGTCAAAGTGCAGAGTCTGCAAAGACACCATGGTGTACGTGTCACGGTGATTTGGGAGTGCGAGTGGTCCTCCTTAAAACGTCACAATGCCTCCGTGAAGGCATTCATGGCCACATATAAAAAACCTGAGCGGTTAAACCCACGAGAGGCACTCTTTGGAGGCCGAACAAATGCCATGAAACTGTACCACAAGGTCAGTGCTGAAAATGACGAGAAAATCAGATACTACGACTTTACAAGTCTGTATCCCATGGTACAGAGTACCAAGCCTTATCCTGTAGGACACCCTATGATTATCTTCAAGAACTTTGATTCTATAGATAACTATTTTGGGTTTGTAAAATGTGTGGTACTCCCCCCAAGAGGCTTGTTCCACCCTGTCCTCCCCCACAGATGTCATGGAAAACTCATGTTCCCCTTGTGCAGGACATGTGCCGAGGATTTGAACCAGTCTACAGCATGTACACACAGTGATGTAGAGAGACAACTCTCTGGCGTATGGGTATCATTGGAGCTCCAGAAGGCCCTTGAAAAAGGATACCTGATAGTACACATTGATGAAGTGTGGCACTTCCCCACCAAGACAGACACCCTGTTTAGGGGATATGTAAACACATTTCTCAAGTGCAAGCAGGAGGCATCGGGGTATCCTGGTCACGTCAAGACCGATGTTGAAAAAGCAAAATACGTGGCGGACTATTTTGAGAAAGAGGGCATTCAGCTCGATCCAGCCAAAATTTGTGTCAATAAAGCCATGAGGAGTTGTAACAAACTCCTTCTCAACTCTTTATGGGGTCGTTTCAGCATGAGAAACAACATGCCTTCCTGTGAACTGATCACTGAGCCGACACGATTCACCCAACTGATGTTCAGCGACCAGTTTGATGTCCGTCAGTTCTGTTTCATATCGGACGATGTAGCATTGGTGCAGTGGCGACATGCCGACAGTCGGGGGTCTCGCATTAAAGATGTAAATGTCTTTATAGGGGCTATGACAACAGCCCATGCTAGACTGATGCTGTACGATGTGTTAGACACCCTACAGGAGAGAGTGTTGTACTGTGACACAGACAGCATTGTGTTCACGTCTGGGGCTGGAGACCTTGTACCACCGCTGGGGCCCTATCTCGGAGATCTAACCGATGAGCTAAACAGTGGTGACGTGTGTGGCTCCCCTGAGGAGGATTACATCACAGAGTTTGTCTCGGGGGGTCCCAAGTGTTATGCATACACAACGAAACAGGGCAAGACCACTGTGAAATGCAAAGGCGTGTCTTTGACGGCAAAAAACGCTGCGGTTGTCACACAGGCGTCTTTAATAGGCATGGTACACTCGTTTGTAGCCAATCAGCAAGCTCCAGCTCCGCCCCTAATGACTGCCACTGACACAATCAAGCGGGATAAGAGGCACTTTCATCTGAGAAATGAGACAGTTTTCAAGAAAGTGCGAGTTGTATACAACAAGCGGAGAGTGATGATGGATTACACCACGCTCCCCTATGGCTACTGATATAACCCAGGGTTTTGACGCTCGTTTTCAACATCCCTTCAGTCTGGTAGTCAGCGGTCCTTCAAACTGTGGAAAGACTTTTTTTGTCAAGGATATTATTGCCAACGCAGATAGGGTTATTTCACATCGTTTTGACAATGTGGTATACATATATTCGTGTTGGCAGCCTCTCTATGACCAACTACTGAAGATACGCAAGATCACCTTTGTAAACGGATTACCCGAATCTCTGTGTGATGATGACTTGTTACCCATAACCCAAAACAATCTACTAATCATAGACGATGTAATGAATGATGCCTGTAACAGCCTCGAAGTTCAAAATGTTTTTACTAAATATGTACATCACAGAAACCTAAGCTGTATATATTTAGTGCAAAATGTATTCATTCAGGGAAAGGCTAGTCGTACTATTAGTTTAAACACAAACTACCTCATTTTGTTTAAGAATCCTAGGGATAAATGTCAGATTATGTTACTGGCTCGACAAATGTTTCCTGGTAACACTCGACATTTTTTAGAGTCATTTAATGATGCGACACATCTACCCTTTGGTTATTTACTCATAGACTATAAAGCCATGACACCCGAACACTTAAGACTCAGAACATCTGTGTTGTCAGACCACCCCGTGGTGTACATGGCTAAGAAGCACAAGAGATAATGTCTCTGCGTATGCAAAGGAATATTGCTCTGTTAGAGTTGATATATAAATCGCCTCCTAAGGTGCGGAGAGTCATTGTGTGTAATGCCGGAGCTGATTTTGTCAAGTCTCTGTGTGAGATTGCACTAAATGTTTTGAGCGGTAATATCCCCTTGACTGACAAGCAGTACAAACTCTTAAAGAAGAAGAAGAAGCTTATTAGACTGGTGGCATCAAAGAAGGGTTCACTCACTAGTAAGAAGAAGAAACTCAATCAGACAGGCGGTTTTTTATTCTCTCTGTTGGGGGCGGCTATTCCTTTTATAATTAATCTTATCAGAGGTGGTCAGTGAGTGCAAAGTAGATGGATCATACGCAGAAAATGTTTCTGGTGCCTCAGCAACAATTGGACGCTCTAAAGCACACTATGCCTGACCAGCGACAAGGATCTATAAGACAGTCTGTGGAAAACGACCTTGATAGAACCATGAGCGAGGTGTTAGAAAAACCGGACACGGATGTATATGAAAAAGCTAAAAAATATGCGGGTATTTTACAAAGATACTTGAATTTTGTGAGACAAGGTGAACGCGAGAAGAGCGTCTTGACTCTGTCGCTGCCGCCTGGAGAGAATCATGCTGGAGCTAACCCCACAGCATCAAAAGAGGAATCGGGTACTTACGACATGGTACCTAAAAAGGATCTTGTTCTGGGGAGTGTTATAAAACATTTGCCTAAAAACAGCAAAAAACATGCTGAATGTATTCTGGATACGTTAAACAGCTCGAACGATGTGTCGTGGAACGAGAGGGGGGAGCTTATCATTAATAAACAAATTATTCATGGATCACACCTGCATGATTTGGTGAGAGGTGTCACTGCTGCCCATAACGTCTTAGACAGCTCTAGACCAAAGGGATGGGCTGTTTTTTTTAAAACACTCGCCGGTTTAAATGTACCCTTATCGGCTATACCCAATCCTGTGGTCCGCAATCTTGTAGCCAAAAATAAGATGAATGACACAAATAACTTTAGTACAGATGAGGACACAGCACATACATCCCATAATCGTAGTGTTGATGAATATGACACCCCTTTTAAGACCCCCAAGACCTCAAAGGGTAGATCACGCAGACCTGTTAAACCTTGGGTGACTTTTTAAAGCTTTTTTTTTTTTACCCGGGTATAACAATTTGTGCCTGTCTTTTTATAATATATATGTATGTGTGTGTGTGTGTGTATATCCATGAGTGTATGTATTGCTCTATTTTTTTAATTTTTATTTTGACCGCTCTACCTCGTTGTTTTATCACCTGTATTAATTGTTTTTGTTTTAACTACTCTACCTCATTTGTTTTATCACCTGTATTAATTGTTTTTGTTTTATTTTGACCACTCTACCTCGTTTGTTTTTTCATTACCTGTATTAATTGTACATATACTCTGAATAAAAGGTTAAGCAATAACTGGGGTGTCACATGTTTTATTTATAAAGTATCTGATAATACATTACACTACATATACTCTGAATAAAAGGTTAAGCAATAACTGGGTGTCACATGTTTTATTTATAAAAGTATCTGATAATACATTACATGATGTTTACGAACACTGCACACAGGGAAAATAGTCGCCACAACAATCTGTAGAGTGTCTTTTGTTAACGAAACGAGTAACAAACGCATCATTAGTAAACAAATTGTTGCCGTAAAGGGCCAACACTTTAGAATAAGGCCAGCCTTTTTGTATATGACACAGAAAAAACACACAATGCTGCCCACAAGTAGTGGCTAGATGGTTCTGCACCTGTTTTCTCGAATAAGATATGTGCTCACATGTTTCATTGAGGAACTCTTTTATTTCTCTGGGGAACCCCACATAGTCTGGGGCATGCCCAAAGCTATCGAAAAAGTAACCGTGATTGTGTTTTGTGATATAAATTGCCAACCAATGCTCTCCAGGTTTGTCAGACGCGTGGGTGTTTACAATCATCATTGCAGGGTACGTGTATAATTCTGCCTGAGGTAGTTGATCACAGGCCAGGACCCCCACAAAACGTGTTCCATTAATCATGCATTTTCTGACTATACTAGTCAACTCTATGGTATTCATCGTATTTCAACAGGTACCCATTAATATGCATCCATCAATACCTGACGCTGGTTTGATATCTCAAGTACAGAGTCAAACACTGAATAACATATCAACGTAACTGTTCTAGGCAGAGGTACACGGAATCGAGCCTCCAGACGAACATTGCCTGTTCTAATCAGCGAGACATTCCCCGAACATCCTTCGTCAGGCTCCAGATTAATGCAGAACATTGAGTAACCATTCCCAAAATCATTGCGGGTGACTGCCAGCGGTCTGTCCTTTAAATGCCTCCCTGTAGTTTGAATCATGTGGTAATATTCTCTAGTGTAGAGCCCGTTTTGGAATGAGGGCTGGAATGGTCTTGATGGGTGTGACTGTCCGTCTGCAGAGATGCTCAAATACTCTAAATCATAGTGTTCAAAATTAAAAGGGTTTCTTGCGTAGCTACCGGTATATCCTTCATTGTCCACAAAGCATAAGACCATGAATTTAGGGAGCTGACCCATGTATAAATTCTCCTGATTGCATACTCTTGTCCCCGCTGGTATGGAAAAAGTTTTCAAAGCGCCTCTGTCAAGAGCATATTTTGCATTTGTGTGCTGTAGGGCGGCTATGAGCCATTCTGACAGGAGGTGCCACAGTAACCTTTTTCACAAAAATACTGGCTGATACAATCTTAACTCTGTACAGCGTATCCGCTGCTGTCATTAGGGCAAATGCATCTTTTGATCGTATGAATTTCAGAGAAATATCGACGCCGTTAAGCAACAACTTCTCTTGAAAAAACAGATCAGAATGTATCGGGGCTATTAGCTCAACCGTCCGGCTAGCCCCCGTGTAGCTTCCACGCTCCAATAACCCTGTGTTAGCCCCCTGTATGGTGGACACATTCATATGTGAGCCTGTGTCTTTGCAAAATAATCCAGGGCTGAATTGTGTATCCAGAGTGTCTTTGCTATAGTTGAGCAGACATTCTATTATTCCTCTGTAGGGGTAAGTATTTGAGGATTGTGATATGAGTCTATCACCCAGCATGATGTCTACTTGGGAAAATAAGGTGCATCCTGGATAGTTTATGAATCCTACATCTGCGGCAGCGGGTAAATCAGACCCATCAGGATTCGTAATCTTCACCCTCAAAGACAGATATGAATCATTCAAATCAAGATAATCTTCACCACTCGACGAGATGTAGAACTCCAAGGGTCCGGTATCCGTTATTGCAGACACTGGTGGAATTTCTAAAAATGTAGATTTCTCGAGGGATGTTTGAGTGTAAGGAACCGTAAACAGATCCAGCTCGGTCTTTACACATTCTGCAGATTGTTTATGTATAAGAGACATAGTTTCTTAGTTTCTTAACTTAGGTCTTGTTGTTTTTTTCTTCTTTTTTTTCTTTTTAAAAGATGTCTTTAGCCGAGAAGTGAGCACGTTTTCCCCGTGATCTGCTTCGTTTGGCTGCTGTTTTCTTTTTGACTGGTTTCTTGGTTTTACCACCTGTTTTACGTCTTTTATTTGTGGTACGGGAACGCCCCCTATTCACTGGTGGTCGTTTCAGTGGGCGCCTCATATGCACTAACATACCATGCCCCTCCTGCTTATCCTCCATGGTATGTTTAGTAATTTTCGAGACAACATCACCCATGATATTAGATGCCGCTGTCCTTAGGTGTGGTTTAGCAATGTTAAATCCTCTTTTTAAAAGAGGTATGGCCATTCTGAAAAGACTTCGAAACATACCACCCAATCCGTTTCCATACTGGGTACTAGCCCCTATAAAACCCGGTAGGTCCCCACCAGCCTGATTCATGTAGTATGTCATATAACGACCATCGTCTCGAACGTAGGGGGTTCGACCCATCATTCAATAGTTTTAGAAATACTGTTTTATGGGTCTAAAATGTAGCTTTACAATCACTTTACCGTATAAAAAAGGTATATACCTGTTCTGGTCGTCTTTTAAAGCTAACTCAATGTCATCAAACACGTTTTGGAGAGCGACGTGTAGTGTGGCTTGTCAAAAGTTAGAGTGGGTATACGTCGCACCTCGTCAGACACATTTATACATCTCAGGAGTGGTACATGGCTATCGCCAACCAACTGATAGTCTACAATATCACTATATACATATATGTTATAACAACCCCCATGAATATCGGCAGCATGTGGGGCGTAATTTGATGTAGAGGGTCCACACCTGTGGGAAAAACCGTTCCAGGAACGAATCCTAGAATCTCAGCCAGACGGCCCTTTATGACAATGTCCCTATTTGCCAGGCCGCTGATGTAGACCCTATTTTTAAAGCTATCATAGTACATGTATTCCTTGTAAGGCTTTTTGGTTAAGGCACGGATTCGGACGTTAAACTCGTAAACCAGCTCCTCTATAGACCCATAATAGCCCACTGTCATGACGATAGAAGTCCGGTCCCCCGTTGTTATATCGTCGGATATTTGAATGCTGGCGTCGCTATCGTTGAAGCTGTTCCACATTTTGGGATATTGAATCTCAATCAATCCAACCTCGTGTGGCTCGCTCAAGACGATAGTTTTTGCTAATTTGGTTCTGTAATTCCATATCTTATTATTCGGATATACCAGGTGGGAAGCGTTACTAGGAAGTGTAACGTAGAAACCGTTCTTATCCATAGCTATACTGTACCGATGTTGTCTGATGAATGGTGCTCAAGTGTGTGACCTTTTGAACGATGGGTCCTACCCTTTTCTATACAGGCACCATGTCTTTTTCAGGGATCCACGTGTTAAACTTCTGGGGCCACCCTAGCCACTTTACAAACACCATATTTTTACCATGATGTTTTTTTCTGGTCAATATGCTTTCTATTTTAAACGTCTTGTTTTACCTATAATGACCTTGTGTAGTTCTCCTCGTAAAGGTGCCCTTCACAGGATCGTTGGCACTATCGGTTAGTTTATAAACAGGTGGTTCCCTGGATAGACACTCTGATATGATGAAATGCTCATCTGTGAATGTCTGCTTATAACCTTTCCTAAACACTCCACGGAGTTTTGAGATTCTCACGTTGTCTTCCTTGCTATATTTAAAAACCAGGGGTTTCTGAGGCTTCAACTTGTACAGATGCATGAATACTATTTTTTCATTGTTTTTATCTACAGTGCTTGGTGTCATATTTATAGACCTATGATGAGAGTTATTATAGGCTTTAACAAGATCCTGAACCACCTCTACATATCTGCGTGAGTTAACAGACGTTAAATACCTCCACATGCGGGTCTTGAAGGTTCTGTTAAAACGTTCTATGATGCTAGCCTTTGTCTCGTTTGATGTTGAAAAATGCTTGATTTTATACTGATCCATTAACTGCTGAAATTTTTTGTTATAAAATTCTGTCCCCTCATCTGTCTGCAGCTTCACAGGGATGCGTCCCTCGTTCAAAATGTCTTTAAAGGCGGTTGTCACAGAAGCAGCTGATTTGTTAGATAAACATCTCACCCATGCATATTTAGAAAAGACATCTATACACATCAACAGGTATCGCACTTTATCGTTTTCCTCTGAATATTCGATCATATCTACAAGATCGGCCTGAAACTGGTGGTCTATACCCCTCACCAGGACCCTATTCCTAGGGAAGTTTATAGCCGCTTTGGCATGGAGGGTATAAACATCTTGTTCTAATAAAAAATTGTTGACCTTGGATAATTGTGGCATAATGCCTGTTTGCTCTCTGACTGCATTACGTAGTTTTGCTACACTACCTAAGCCCCCCGGATGAGCTGGATCGTAATAAATCGTCTGTAGTGTCCTATCCATGATGAAGGTTTGTTAGAAATGATCACAGCAGTATCTGTAACAAACTGTTTTATTGCACCCACCCACACATAAACAACACATCATCGTATTTTGTCGATAGTGATAAACACATGTTTGATACCATAAGAAGAAACAATAGCATGCTCAACGGTTATAGGGTGGCGATGTACAGACTTTAGCCACCTATCACATAGTTTCTCAAGCCTGAGGGCCCAATTGTACCCTGGGGGCTCATACTCAGATGGCATGGGGTCATCGTAGTTTACAAGCACTGCGGTCACATTATCAACGGTAAGCAGATTATGGCATATCATGGCTGCAGCTCCATTGATCCGATCAGCCGTTGTTTCAATACCATAGAGTGACACATACATTTGCACTGTTGGTATGAAATCGTCGGTCCACAAGGTATACATCAACTCCTCATAGTGCTCAGTGTAGAAATCTTCTGGTATAGGCCACAGGCAGGGATGGTGGATCTGACTGGGATGAGCAGTATAACATCCGTAACATTTTTTCTCCTTGTAGTATTGTATGGCGGCAGACAGCAGACGTAGAACCCCCGTTTTAACACATTCTGTGAAACACGGGTGTTCTTTTTTAGGGGAGTCGGGAGGTCCTATGATGTCAAGCCCTCGGGTATTCGTTGCAACGGTCTCCCACGTGTCCTGATGATGCTGTAAGGTCATAGCATGCCCGGCCATAAAATATGCAACAGGGTCAACAGTGCAGGTGGCCTCGGCGTCCGTATTGTCAGTATAAGGGGGGTTCTTCACTTGATCGGCCCATGAATGGTTGGCATCTGTGTTTTCAGCGTCTGAAAATAAAATAAAAAACATTTGTGTCAATTATGCATCAAATTTTAAACACATTAACATATGAATAAACATACACATGTTGAAACCTACCTTGATTTCCCCCCTTTAGAAGACATGTGCTTGTCGACTTTATCAGATCCGTGGCTGCATGATAGCAGACACCCCAATTTGCATACCAATTGGCGCATCATCGTAGACAAGACGTTTTCTAAGAGGGCCGTAAGTCTCATAGACGCTGTCTGCCCTGATCGCATTGTCAACCTGGCTGAACAGACCCTGCATGGCCTGCCAATCACACCATTGAACAAAGAATGTGGTCTGAAACCATTTATCATACTCGCTACTATTGAACTGGTGGGTTGTCTGACCATAACCCGTCACCCCTCTACACACCAACATGTGTTCACGGTTCAGACAACTGCTAACCAATAGAAACCCTAGCGGTGATCGGGGGAGGTGTCCTGTATCTATATGGTATATTTGAGCACCTGTTTCACTATACCATTGGGCTGTGGTCATACTATCAGACGGGTTACCCGGCTCAAATGACCTCCGATTACTGAACGACACTGTCTCCAGTCACTAACAGACAATAACATGCCCTTCACGTAGCCCTGGGATCTGGTACGCCCCATATGTTTACTCATTAGCCCTACAGTACCGTTAGAATAGGTAACCTTGTAAACATACCCATAGACCCCTAGGTGCTCAGCATCTACGCGGGGACCATCAACAGAGGTACGCCGCCCCAGTATGACTGTATCCACATCTGTATACACAGCTGCAGCGACACCTGCTGGCTTATCTATATTATTAGGACTACAGGACCCCAACGTACCTATAGAACCAGCAGGGTTGTCTTTATCGTTGTTGATGGTGTTGTCGTTGTTGTTGTCGATGTCAGACATAATGACTGTATGTAGATAGCTCAAAAACAAACAATAAAATTAAAATAAAAAAAGATAGCTCAAAAATAAAAGAGATAGATCAAAAATAAAAATAAAAAAGAAGAAAAATAATCCTGGCAGATATCCAACACACTCCCACAAACAGAAGCAGCAGCAGGAGAGTTAGCAGTTAGCAGTTAGCAATAGCTGTAACAATAGTAATAGGAGCCAACTACTAAGTACACGCCAGTGACCAGACTGTTGGATACTGACCTCTTGCCCCAAAAACCCTCTCTATATATACGCCTATCGGTATAAGCCCTCCCTCCCTCCCCCTTATTCATAAGTAGTATGCACCCAATAACATCGTTCCCTACTCCTCCGGACACACCTTTTTTTCCCCACCAAACACGCCCCCCATACCTTAGCTTCCCGCCCCTACCGCTCGTGCATGTATGATGTACAAAGTTACATCCGTGCGTGTGCTGCGGGGGTGACACACCCCTTACAGTCATTTCAGCACATTGATAAACACTTTGTATTATTAAAGACACAGGGAAGGGTTTTATAAATGTTTAAATGGTACAAACAAGAGCTCCTATCTATAGGGAATTATTTTATTTCATAGATTTTTAATTTGTGATAATATTTTATATTTTAAATAATATATTGTAATTTTTATTTTTTTATTTTTTTCATAAAAAATATGCATAATAGGGACATATATATGCGTGCATGAGAGTGCATGTGAGGTGGCACGCGTGCACGTACGTATACGCGCATACATGTCCCTATACTACTACTGACCTCCCTCTATGAACCGTGGTGGTTGTTCAGCAGGGGCCAGTGGACACTCCCGAACTGGCTTAACTCTGGAGACGTGGAACGCCGGATGGACCCGCATGGCCCGGGGCAGCTTGAGCCTGACTACTGCCGGGTTGATGACCTTTAGTATCTCGAATGGTCCGATGAACCTGGGTGCCAACTTCCTCGCCTCCACTCGCAAGGGTAAGTCCTTGGTTGATAGCCACACCCTCTGGCCAACCTGGTAGATGGGGGCTTTAGAGCGGCGCCGGTTGGCTGCTGTGGAGTAACGGTCGGCCGATCTGAGAAGCACCAGTCTGGCCTTGGCCCAGGTACGGTGGCAGCGGCGGACGAACGCTTGGACTGAGGGGCAGGAAACCTCCTCCAGGGCCGAAAACAATGGAGGTTGAAATCCGTAGGCACACTGAAACGGGGACATACCAGTAGCAGAGCTGGTCAGGGTGTTGTGGGCATATTCCACCCACAGCAGCTGTTGGGACCAGGATGCTGGAGTCTCGGAAACCAAACACCGTAGGGCCGTCTCCATCTCCTGGTTCTTGCGCTCAGTCTTGCCGTTGGACTACGGGTGGAATCCAGATGACAGACTGACTGTGGCCCCGATCAAAGTGCAGAACTCCCTCCAGAACACGGATGTAAACTGAGGACCCCGGTCAGAGACTACGTCTGTGGGAAGACCGTGAAGCCGGAAGACGTGCAGCAGAACCAGCTCAGCAGTCTCCTTGGCCGAGGGGAACTTGGGCAAGGGCACGAAGTGGGCCATCTTGCTGAACCGATCTACTACTGTTAGGATGGCGGTGTGGTTGTTGGACAGTGGGAGACCAGTAACAAAGTCCAGGGAGATGTGAGACCAGGGCCGATGGGGCACCGACAGCGGTATCAGAAAACCAGCGGGAGCCTGGTGGGAAGGTTTGTGCCGGTTGCAGACAGGACAGGCGTTGACGAATTCCCGGGTGTCCTTCTCCAAAGTAGCCCACCAGAACCTCTGCTGCAAGGCATCCTTAGTACGCTGGCTCCCAGGATGGCAAGTGAGCTTGGAGCTATGGGCCAACTGGAGGACCTCCGACCTCAGGGTCTGGGGAACGAACAGATGGTCAGGGGGACAGGAGCTCGGGTCGGGCCTCCAGGGCAGCCTTGACTCTATCCTCTACCTCCCAGGTGATAGCGGCCACCAAGACTGGGGCAGAAAGGATGTTGTCATCACAAGCGGTGGAATCCCCCTTGTCCACAAACTGGCGGGACAGGGCGACTGGCTTGACGTTACGGGTACCAGGCCTGTCACAGAGTGAAAAGTTAAACCGGGTAAAAAACAGAGACCATCTGGCTTGCCGAGAGTTGAGTCTCTTGGCGGACTGAATGTACTCGAGATTCTTGTGATCAGTCCAACACAAAAATGGCAGACTGGTCCCCTCAAGCCAGTGTCACCACTCCTCAAGAGCCAGCTTAACGGCAAGCAGCTCTCGGTTACCAACATCATAGTTCCTCTCAGCAGGAGAGAGTTGCCTAGAGAAGAAGGCGCATGGGTGAAGCTTCTGGTCGCTGGCAGCCTGCTGAGAAAGGATGGCCCCCACTCCCACATCGGAGGCATCCACCTCAACTACAAACTGTCGCTCGGGGTCAGGAACTTGGAGGATAGGAGCAGAGGTAAACCGGGCCTTAAGTCCCTGGAAGGCCCCCTCAGCCGAGGGTGACCACCGGAACTGGACCTTAGATGAGGTGAGGGCCGTGAGTGGGGCAGCTACGGTGCTATAACCGCGGATAAACCTCCGATAAAAATTGGCGAACCCCAGGAATCGTTGTAGCTGCTTACGTGAGTCAGGGATGGGCCAGGACGTTACTGCCTCCACCTTGGCAGGATCCATCTGCACGATCCCCTGTCCCACGATGTAGCCCAGGAAGGGGACAGAAGAGGCGTGGAATTCACACTTCTCTGCCTTAACGAACAGAGAATTCCTCAGAAGACGTTGAAGGACTGCTTGGACATGGTGAATGTGCTCCTCTCGGGACCTCGAGAAAATAAGAATGTCGTCTAGGTAGACGAACACCTGCTTGTTTAACATGTCTCTGAGCACATCATTCACCAGGGCCTGGAAAACGGCTGGGGCATTAGTAAGACCGAAGGGCATAACCAGGTATTCATAATGTCCAGTAGGGGTGTTGAAAGCTGTCTTCCACTCATCCCCCTCTCGGATCCGGACTAAGTGATAGGCGTTACGCAGATCTAGCTTTGTGAAGATGGTAGCCCCCCGCAGCAACTCGAAAGCAGAAGAGATGAGTGGGAGTGGGTAGCGGTTCTTTATGGTAATGTTATTGAGTCCCCTGTAGTCAATGCAAGGCCTAAGTGACTTGTCTTTCTTCCCTACGAAGAAGAACCCCGCCCCTGCAGGTGAAGAAGAGGGACGGATGAGCCCAGCAGCTAGAGAGGAATTGATGTATGCCTCCATGGCCTCTCTCTCAGGGGCAGATAAGGAATACAGGCGGCCCCTGGGTGGGGTGGTGCCTGGTTGCAGGTTAATGGTGCAGTCGTATGGTCGATGTGGCAGCAGACATGAGGCCTTGACCTTACTGAATACCTCCCTATAGTCATGGTATTCCGTAGGTACTCCTGACAGGTCCAATGCAGAGCTGGGGCAAACTGACTGCTGAGGTGCAGCAGCCTGTTTCAGGCAGATCAGGTCACAAGATGCACTCCAACCCAGGATGGCTCCTGTGGCCCAGTCAATGTGGGGGTTGTGGCGGCGGAGCCAGTGATGCCCCAGGATTAGTGGATGCTTGGGTGACCGCAGGATAAGAAACTGAATGGTCTCATGGTGCTTACCGGACAGGAGCATACGGAGTGGCGTGGTCTGGTGAGTCACTGTCCCCAGTAGGTGGCCGTCCAGGGCGTTGACCGGAACAGGGCATGGAAGCGGGAACTGCTTGATCCCCAGCTGATGAACTAGGTCCTCGTCAATGAAGCTGTCGTCAGCACCAGAGTCAATGAATGTAGCGAGGGTCTGTGGCCCGTTTGCGAGCAGCAGTTGAGCGTGAAAGAGGGGCCTTTGGTTGGGAGAGAGTCTTGTGGTTTGGCTCACCAGTACCTCCCCTGACCAGGGTGATGCTGGTAGCTGCTGGAGCAGCTCGCCGTCGAGCGAAAACGCGATGATCTGTCCCCCCCCTGCGTCGCTCCTGTCGCCTTGCCTGGATGCGTCTGTCCACTCGGGAAGTCAGTTCAATTAGGCCATCCAAGTTGGCAGACAAATCAAAAGAGATCAGTTCATCCTTGACATAATCTGCTAGTCCAATCAAGAACACCTCACACTGAGCGGCCTCATTCCAGTTGCTCAGGCGTGCTCTCGTACGGAACTCCAGGGCATAATCTGCCACAGTTCGGTCCCCCTGGCACAGTTCCGCCAGTCCTCCGCTTGGATCTGGAGACCTCTCCGAAAACTTTGCGAAGCTCCGCCGAAAAAAGCAGGAACGAAGTGCAGGCTGGCGTATGTCTCTCCCATTCCGCGGTACCCCACAGTCTCGCTCTGCCCGTCAAGTTGTTTATGGTGAAAGCTACCTTAGCCTCCTCCGCGGCAAAGGTGTGGGGCTGCAGGGAGAACAGGATGGAGCAGTTTGTGACGAATGGGTTGCAGCCCTCCGGTTCTCCAGCATAGCGCTCCGGGGTTCCCACCCGAGGCTCGGGTCTTGGCGCAGGTGGCGGTGAAACAGGAGGCAGGAAGGCAGGAGGAGGTGAAGCAGGAGACGACGGTGAGGCTCCGTGCTGGGTCAGGGCTGTAGCTAGTGCTTGGATCTGGTTAGCCATCGCCGCCATAGTCTGCCGTGTCTCGTCGGCGAAGCTGACCATCTGCGTTCGCTGTTGCTGGAGGACCTCCTCAATCCTCTCACACCGGCTCGCTGCAGAAGGGTGTGCTGGGTCCATGATTTGGCCAGGTTGTAATGTCACGACGGGATGTAGGGTGGACCCAAATGCACGACTCAGGAGACAGATAATACTCTTAAAGATCTTTTACTTAGTCTCTGTCAAGAATGGAACAGACTGAAGAAACAAACAAACAGTGGACCTCTCAAGGGCTTGGTCTGAGAACACAAAACAATCTGGCAGAGGACAAGTGGAAGTGAGGGAGCTAAATAGTGAGGGACTAATGAGGGGATGGGCTGCAGGTGAGAAGGGCGTGAGAGCCAGGTGAAGGGAATGAGGGACTAACGAGGGAGTGATCAGAGGCAGGTGAAGGGAGTTTAAACTGTTACACCTCTCTGGTAACCCAACAGAAGTCCTCTCTAGTAACCCCACAGAAGTCCTCTCTGGTAGGCCAACAGAAGTCCTCTTGGCCGAGCAGCTTTACTGGTGTTGCACGACTCGGCTATGGCAAATAGAGAAACGCGAGATCGCGGACCAAGATGTTCCTTTGTCTGCCATTTAGATCTCAGTGAGTTTGAAAAGGTCTCTTTAGCTCTGTCTAACCACACTGAGTTGATCTCTAAGCTTGACCAGAATGATTACCGCAGAATAGCTTCCAGAAAAATTCCCAAATCCACAATTTAAAGCTGACGAGATGCACTTCATGCCACCTCCGTGGGACCGGGACTGGATGTTTGTCGAGAGCTCACAAAGCAAAAAAGGTGGCAAAATGCATTATTGTATTATAATGTTCAGAGGTATTTTAAAATAATGAATGATTATAACAAAAACAAAATTGTATCTTCTCTTACCATATTTATCCATGTGGCTGCTTTCCTTTTGAGGCAGACCCTCTTAATCTCCTTCTCTGAGAGTACCTTAGAGAGACCCGTATCCTATGAAATAACAACTTTACAACCTGAGAGTCTGTAAGATTACCTTGGTTTGTTTTATACTGCCATTAAGTGCCTGTAAATCTGTGACAGGTAGGGCTACACCCCACACTGTGAAGAGTCTTCGGTAGCTTATTGTGACTTATGTGTCTGGATATGTGGACAAATTGCTTGAAAGCGATTTCAGGGTCACAATCGGTAGGCTCTTAATCTCAGGGTCCGTAAATCTAAATTTAAAACGTTTCTTAAGAAATCTGCGACATGAGACATGATGAAATGGCCCATAAGTGGAGAATTGGCAATTTAATTAGATTTGAAGCACTTTTTTCCGCAAAAAGCCAGAATAGTGATGTTCCGGGTCCCCCCCTGACTGACTCTGTCATCCCCAAGACATTTCCTTCCGGTTACTTCCCTGCACACCTCTTTATAATTAACATTTAACACCTAATTTCACATGTCACTTTAACACACACTTACTGTACCTTGTCTATAGCACTGTTATCTGTTTGTGCACTTTATTTGATCTTATACAAATGTAAAGTTTAAATTCTTGCACTATGTTGACTGTTGATTGTTGTGGTTTTGTTTGTCTGTCTAATGTACACACCAGCCGCCAACTCAAATTCTTCGTGTGTCTAACGTAGCAAATCAATGTTTCTGATTCTGATTACCACCTCATGGTTTCATGCATGTTGTTTAAAAACATCTTTTTATCGAATCTCCTTGAAAGTGTCCTACCGTCTTCTAAACTCCAACTAACACACAACAAGTTCAGTTTTGTCCTTTTGTTTGCGTTACATATCCACATACTTTGCACATCAAACATGCGGAATCGTTTTTAGTAGTTTTTTTGCCCCAACTGAGCTGGAACCAAATGCTGGTTCCTCATCTGGTTTCATTCTCTGGCGCGAGCAATGTCGATAACTGGCAACTGCTGAAAGGCACACGTTCTTTCACATTAAAGTCACCACTAACCGAACATTGCGGAGCGAGCATTAGTTCACTGCCAGGTGGAATATCTAAATGCACAGACCTGTAGCCAAGTGTTAACTGAAGGGTCCCAGAGTGGTCAGAGTCCTCTTTATCTTTACATTATGGTTTTCTTCCAGGGTCTTTTAAGGGATGCCAAAAGGTTGTCTGCTTACACAAGATTATTTTTTAAAAATTAGATGGCCTTAACCCTTCGTTGTTTTAAGATCAGATTACTGACCCAAGTGTCTCTGCACGTTATAAACGATAATAAAGATGTATGTAAGGCAGAGAGGCATGCTATGGATGCATTTAAAATGTAACGCACTCAACCTGAACTGAGAACCTTCACACGTGGATGCACACACAGTGTCAATACACCTGAGTGGCCTCCTTACACAGAGGCAGTATTATGGTCTGTGATTCAGCATGGAAAATGTTCCTCACCACTCAGGCTACCATTGCAATATTATTATTTACGGTAACAATTTATAATAACTGTACACTATGAAGCATTAGTTAACACTTAATTCATCATATATAAAGTGTTGTTCCACACTTTATAAATGATGGATTCATTATTACAAAATGCGTCTTAGGGTGCAGTTATTACCTTCGCATTGAAAATGCCGGAAGGTTATGTTTTGATTATATTTATTTGTATTTGTATGGTTATTCGCAAAACTCAAAAAGTATTGAACCGAATCGCATGAAATTTGGTGGGATGATTGTTTATTATCCGGGGACCAGTTGATTAGATTTTGGGATCAAAGGTCAAAGGTCAAAGGTCAAAGGTCAACAGGTCAATCTTCAGAACTCACTCACTCACTCAAAAGTATTGAACCGAATCGCATGAAATTTGGTGGGATGATTGTTTATTATCCGACCAGTTGATTAGATTTTGGGATCGATCGGGTCAAAGGTCAAAAGTCATGAACAGGTCAAAAACAGGTCAAAATATTCGCAAACTCAAAAGTATTGAACCGAATCGCATGAAATTTGGTGGGATGATTGTTTATTATCCGGGGACCAGTTGATTAGATTTTGGGATCGATCGTCAAAGGTCATGAACAGGTCAAAATGTTCTTGAATCGCATGAAATTTGGTGGGATGATTGGTTATTATCCGGGGACCATTTGATTAGATTTTGGGATCAATCGGGTCAAAGGTCAAGGTCAAGGTCATGGAAAGGTCAAACTCTTTTTTTTACCATAGCACATTTTTTTGTCCAATGCAACTAATGCCAAAATGTTCATAATTCAATGCCCAATCTTGTGATATGCGAAGGTATGCGCTCTACCGAGTGCCCATTCTAGTTATAACGTGTTACCGAGCCATAGGACCAGAGAGAGACTTCTCTAGGCCACTGCTGCCTCTAACATGACCACATATTAGGTAACACTTCATAATAACTGTACGCTATGACGCATTACATAATACTTCATTCACAAATGTTGAATCCATCATTTATAAAGTTGTCACGACGGGATTAGGGTGGACCCAAATGCACGACTCAGGAGACAGATAATTCAAATAAAGATTCTTTACTGAAAGGGTTTTCAGGAACGGAACAGACAGAATAATCAAACTGTGGAACGCTCGAGGGCTCGGTCGGAAAAACACAAGACAATCTGGCAGAGGACAAGTGGAAGTGAGGGAACCTAAGTAGACAGGGACTAATGAGGGAATGGGCAACAGGTGAGAAGGGCGTGAGGACCAGGTGAAGGTAATGAGGGACTAACGAGGGAGTGATCAGAGGCAGATGAAGGGAGTTGGACTGACGAGATGGGAAGCAGGATCTGGAATGACATGATAGTTTAAGAGACAGGATGAAAACAACTAATAAAAAAAGGAAGGCGTGGAGCTAAACCGTTACATAAAGTGCGGAAAAACGCTTTATAAATGATGAATTAAGTGTTAACTCATACTTAACTAATGCTTCATAGCATGCCGTTATTATAAAGTGTTATTTATTTATCTTTATTTATTGAGCGGTTCAATGTGAGCACTCCCCCCCCCCCCCCCCCCTGCCCTTTGCCGACCATGCCGACACAGGCATCTCGACACAACATAATTCGGATGGAACAGCGTCTATTCTTGTCTGGTTTCCTCAGGAGGTCACTCATCATGTTGGTCCTGACATTCCAGAAGCAAACAATATGGCGAGGGAGGCATAAATAAGCACGCCGTTGTAAACTGTGCCGCTTTACCGGTATTTCTAAAGGCAGATACATAGATTTGAAAATAAACCCACTATGTTTATTTGACTGCTTCCATCTGCTTATCACAGAGCTGTTTCTTCAGGAGTGTACGTATTATGGGAGTCATGTCAGAGGGTCATAAATATTATCACCATACAGTGTTGCCGTCGCTGTACAGGCCCTTTTCCCAGCAGCCATTTTGACATGAAATTACAGGGTAAAAACAGGTGTGATTGAAAACATGCATTATGGCCCTGTTCCATTTAGTAATAATAATAATAATTTAGTGTCCTCGTAATGTGTAAGTTGTGATGTCAGAGCAGTGACTTCTTCTTTCAGTGTTACACTCGGTCATCCGCCACTCATGTGAGACACTTCATCACTTCAACTCGTGAAATTCAGTTCCTTCTAACTTCATTATAGTCCCATGATCCGGGTGGCTGAGAATTCATAGACACTTTGAAAAGTAATTGTTTCTCTTCTCTATTTAATATATGAGTAGCACATCTTATCGTTACATGGCAATATAATTGAATAATAACTTTATAATTACTTTGTGTTTCAATGCAGTTATGTTTGAGACCGCACCCAGACCTAGCCAAAGCAGCTCCACAGGAAAATATCATTTAAGTGCCTCCATAAGGAGCATGCATCCACAACTCTAAAGACAATGCATGAACTGACCTCAAGCTGAGAACATCTGGAGATGACTAATAACTAAATTAGTGTTCGATTAAGACAGAGGAATGTTTTAATGAACTCCATTGAAATGAGTGTAACAGTAGCGTGTAATAGGCCGTTTTAGTAGTTGATTTAGAAACTATATCCTGTTCAGCATCCAGTGGTCATTGAAGTAGAGCACAGAAGCACAGAGGCAGCAATAGCTGCTGTGGTTCAGGAAATGACTTCATGTTGGAATAAGCACAGCTGTGCATGCACATGGATACATTTACACGCTGTAATGTGTGGAGTAAATTCCTCTTTAATCGATGTGACAGGACTGGAGTTGATTGAGCTAAATCAGTTTGAAAAGTCATCGTCTAGGATTAGACGGGATGGTTCTCGTTACGACTGCCGCCCGCTGCTGTGTGCAGTTCCTCCGCCACACGACACTTTACACACGCGTGCACACGACACGATTATATGGCAGCGAGGCCAGTGAGATGAGTATGCCTAATCCATCCTAATTTAGTTGTAGTTATAGTGCGGCAGCAGGAGGACATTTCCATCGCCCCTCGCTGCACGCCGGTTGAACGTGGTTGATGTTCCCAGCCGCACAGCGATGTCACGTCTCTGTTTTTTATATCTGGAATCCCGTCCCCGAGTGTCGTAAAGGACAGCAAATATTGATCCTTCTTTCCGTGGTACATGTGCTGCGCTCACAAACAAAGATCTCACATCACAGGTCTTTGTTTCTGATAAGGTAGCATCAGTGGAAAAAGTCAACAAAATGTTGTCAAGACAGATAACAGATGATATAAAAATGTTCTTCAGGCTGTCTTAAGGACTTATATTGAAACATTATAAAACTAGAATGGGCACTCGGTAGAGCGCATACCTTCGCATATCACAAGATTGGGCATTGAATTATGAACATGTTGGCATTAGTTGCATGCCAATTGGATAAAAATTGACCATGCTATGGTAAAAAGAAGATTTTGACCTTTCCATGACCTTGACCTTTGACCCGATCGATCCCAAAATCTAATCAAATGGTCCCCGGATAATAACCAATCATCCCACCAAATTTCATGCGATTCGGTTTAATACTTTTTTAGTTATGCGAGTAACACGCATACAAATAAATAAATAAATACACGTCGATCAAAACATAACCTTCCGCATTTTCAATGCGAAGGTAACTAGTTATAACTATGAGGCCACAGTGTGAAAAACACATTGAATGAGGACTGCACACCTCTTTTGGGTGCTGACAGCCAACCCAAAGGAAATCCTGATGGATGAAATAGATAAAGACAACTTTGCCGTCGTCAAGTCTACTGAAAATAAATGCATGGAGTGTTGCTGAGTAGAAAGTTATTTATTCTGGCCACCGCCAAGTTCCTGGATCAAGGCCAAGCTGTGGGAGCAGTTCGACAGTGTCAATTCTGGCATATCCAAATGTTCATTTGTTCAATGCACTTACTCAGTACTCGTATGGGATTATAGTATCCTTGTGAAATGGTTATAAATTAGATTGTAATCTGTATGATTATGGTAACTTATTTTGTTGATTTCTATAGTTTGAGACAATGGAAGGAAGCGTGGAGATTTTAAACAATAGAGTCACGAGCCTGGAGCCTTGGGTAACTATTATGTTGAAGTACTTAACAAGAGAAGCAGCATGATTTACCCAAAAAAATGTTGGGTAAAATATATTGTATGAAATGATAATGTACACATGTATGTGTCTGTGTTGTGTCATACACGATGGGGAGAAAACATGGAAATGTACGTCATAAACGGAATTAAATGCTTGGGAATCAGCATAATATGTAAATGTCAATATACTTTAATAAAAATCTTGAACCAATGCCAGCACTGAGTTACTAGTTCCATTTCAGGTCTATACTGTGACTGCTATTCCCATTGATTTGTTCTCAGCTGCTGTGAGACGTACTGACAGAAACACACCCCTCTCTCCAGGTGACCAGTGGAGCTGGTTTGAGGAAAGGGGAAGTGCCTTTTAGCAAGGCAGCAGGCGTAACCTGAAGAGAAGAAAGCCAGGGCTCTCTGAAACATATCCTCCTCACAACCCTGCTCAGAAAATGTTGCTGCAAACTCTCGTTTGCAACCGTCCAGACTAACGTAGACCAGATAGATTTTTGAATTGGAACAACTGCCCATCAACACCTTCTCCTCTGAGAGGATTATGTTTGCCTGGCCAACAGCTTTCTGCAGTTCCTTCACAATGTACTTCAATTGTTCCGTTTTCCAAAGACCCATCTCAATAAACAATGCAAATGAAAGACAGAAGAGACAAGCAGGAGTGAAAGCCCTAAGATTTGGGTTCACCTCTTTCCCTGAAGAAAGTATCATCCAAACTATCGCTAATGAGGATAGACATGTCATGAATAACATCAATGTTATAGTGATAACAAGCATCAGTACTCTAACCCAGAGTGGGAGCATTTTATGTTGAGAGACACTGTTGATCATCCTCACAGCCTTTCTGTAGTTCTCGGGGTCCTGAATGATCAGACGCAGTTGGTCCGGCACCTCCATGTCACTGAACTGACCACAATCCCATTTGTTGAGTCCCTCTTCATTGACAGCAATCAAAGGCTGCAGGGCCTTCCCATTGTAGATAGAAGGAGGCTGGAAGGGCACCACAGTGGACCCTTGAAGCTGCTGGTTGGGGGTGCACAGCACCTTGAGCAGCTTGTCCTTGAAGTCCGGGTCGTCGGCCTCCAGGTAGGTGAGGTGGCAGAGGTGGAGAGGAACAGAGACTCCTGGCTCCAGCAGCACCGGGACGATGGGCTTCCTCTCCAGGCAGTCTCTGAACAGAGACATGTTGGCCTCCAGGAGACACCAGCGGCTCCTCACAAACTCCTGGCTGAGAACCAGCAGGACCTTCTGGCTCTCCTGGATGCAGTCGGACATGTTTTCCAACACGGTGCGGCCGGGAGTGAAGTCACGGTCGTGGTAGCAGACCTGCAAGCCGCAGGACTCCAGCTGGTCGATGAGGGAGTGAGTCCACCGGGAGTCGGTGCTGCTGTAGCTGATGAAGACGTGGTAAGACTCACCATCTCCCAGTGAGGGAATAGAGGGACACGGTGGGTCAGGCAGTAACAAACTGTCTGCAGTCTCAGGAGAATACATTAGCTCCATCATCTAAAGAGAAGACAATAATAAGAATGTCACAATAATGTATTTATATCCTATAGGATACTCTTTACCCTTTAAGTGTATAAACCCACAGTGCTTTAACAGGTGTGGTTATTAATGAGATATTTATGACCTAAGAGTAGACGAGAAATTGAATTTAAGATAATCACACGGGCTGTAAATTCTATTTCTATACTGTTTAATATACACTACCGTTCAAAAGTTTGGGGTCACTTAGCAATGTCTTTATTTTTCAAAGAAAAGCACTGTTTTTTCAATAAAGATAACATTAATCAGAAATACACTCTATACATTGTTAATGTGGTAAATGACTATTCTAGGTGTAAACGTCTGGTTTCTAATGAAATATCTCCATAGGTGTATAGAGGCCCATTTCCATCAACTATCACTCCAGTGCTCTAATGGTACATTGTGTTTGCTAATCGCCTTAGAAGACTAATATCTGATTAGAAAACCCTTGTGCAATTATGTTAGCACAGCTGAAAACAGTTATGCTGGTGATATAAGCTGTAACAGTTTAGCTCGACGCCTTCCTTTTTGTAATAGTTGTTTTCATCCTGTCACACCATCTCGTCAGTCCAACTTCCTTCACCTGCCTCTGGTCACCTCGTTAGTCCCTCATTCCCTTCACCTGGTCCTCACGCCCTTCTCACCTGCAGCACATCCCCTCATTAGTCCCTCACTATTTAGCTCCCTCACTTCCACTTGTCCTCTGCCAGATTGTCTTGTGTTTTCGTGCCAAGTTCTCCAGCGTTATTAGAGTATATTCCTGACCTGCCTGTTCTGACCCTGCCAGCCTACCCTGACCTCTGATTCTCTGCCCCGCCCCTTTTTGGACTTGTTTGCTTCTTCGACTGATCTCCCGGTTTTGACCCAGCCTGTTTCCAACCAAAAACAGTATTCTTTGTTACTCCTGTCTGAGTCGTGCTATTGGGTCCACTCTAATATCACCGTGACATAAGCTATACAACTGGCCTTCCTTTGAGCTTGAAGTTTGAAGAACAAAATTAATACTTCAAATATTAATCATTATTTCTAACCTTGTCAATGTCTTGACTATATTTTCTATTCAATTTTCAATTCATTTGATAAATAAAAGTGAGTTTTCATGGAAGACACAAAATTGTCTGGATGACCCCAAACTTTTGAACGGTAGTGTTTATATATATATAGTACACAAAAAACTAATGTATTCAAAGAATGTCCTGGGACAACTCCAGTATAAAATTTCAGTTTTGTTTTACCATATTGTCACGCATGCTTCCTCCATTGTTTTTATTTAGCTAATTCCACCTCTCCAACGCTTGACTTCCCTCAGGCCCTGGCATCCCAGTTATCTGACCTCTACTCTCTTGTTCCTCATTCTCCAAGTTTTAATACCGGCCCATTTCCACCTTTTTCAACCATGTCGCCTTTTTCTCATCTGACATCCTGTCTTGAGTTGTAAGGCTTTACTTCATTTTACTATCAATGTCACTAAAATGATCCTATCGGCCACAATTCATACACATCAAGACACTTATACCAGTAACGGTAGTCAAGATATGGCAAAACATCCCAGTCGCCAAAATGAACTTAAATGTCAGAACCAATAGCCATTTTAAACAGTTTAAACAGAAAGTGAATATTAGAATTTAGATATTGTTCAATGTAAATGTTCTCAATCTTTTCCCCTTCAGTTCAATTCGGACAAATCAAAATTCATTTAACGATAAAAAGTAGATGTATTCTCATACCTGCAGTTAATAAACGTGTAAAGCAGTGCAGCACTGGGTCACCAACAGGAGTATCAGGAAGTTGAATGTAAAAACACTGCTCTGTTGGGAGTTTTATTAAAGGCATATACTTGTATTGACGTGTACCAATGGCTTTATAATAGCACAGTGACTGTACCTTTAATGAAAAAGACTGTCGATGACATCATCATAACCTTATCCTTTAACCTGTCTGCCTGGTCCAACCTGTCTAGGTTGCATATTTTTGAACACATTGTATAATGTAGAATCACATAAGCAGCCTTATGTGGTAGTACACAACCGTTTGCAACACAATGATGCGACTATACAGCTTTCTGAATGTCAATACTAGTTTATCAGAACACAAACGCTCCGACACGCACACTAGTGGGAGCGTTTTGAGTCCTTTTCTGGTTTAAATCATATTTGGAATATGAAATTCATACTTAGCATCGATACCCCTGGTTATTTAGCTTTATACATACAGTATATTATATTTTATGGGGGTTTTCTGCATGAAAGTGTAACTTGTACTATACTTAACATCTCAGCCACTCACTTCAGTTCAGATTATGCCCGAAGTTTAAATGTATAGGTTTAAATGTATAGTTTTATTTTATAGGTGATGCAAAGTATGTAGATGAAGCCATTATATGATTTATTTAAGCGGGATTAGGTTGCTTCAAGAAATTCAACCTTTTTTGTTGTTGTAAAAATGAAATTTATGAGCACTGAAATTTTGCGTGGGCTTGTTGTTATTTTTGACTTAATGCTCATGAGCCAACGTTTCTGTGGTTAACGAAGTGAACTGGCCTTGTTAAACAGCTGCAGATTCTAGAGGAACAGCCCAAACATATTGAATATAAAAGAAAAACCTTCACGATTCACACTTTCCAATCCAAACAGTGACTCTAGAGAGCAACCCAATAAAGATCGGTAACCAAGGCCTGTCTGTCTCAATGACCCAAGGCCCTTTTAATATCTTTGAGGTATTGAAAACCGAGGGGAATTTCATTCATCAAAACCACCTGCCTATCGCAGCTGACATCAAAGAACAATTTAAAGCACAGAAAATCAAAACTGTGCCATCTTCTCGCTGACATGTTTTCACAAATTAAGTTCTCAAGATCATTACACAAAGACACAAACAGAAAATATGAAAGTGCTTGGCCTCGGGGATGTTTTTTCTTCCTCTTCAGCGAGTTTCTTCATGCGGAACTAAACAAGGGCCTTGAGGCAAAAAGGGAACGCTGCTCTGACGATGTAATGCAGCCGTAATCGAGACCAACATCTGCTGCTCTGTGATTGGCTCAGGCTGGAGGAGACTGATGCTGAACACTTTAACACCCTCCTCTTAACCCAACTCAGTGCGGAGATCAAGCTCATGAAAGGTCACACAATGAAAGTCACTTCGGGGTCATACATTCTGCTAACCTACGTTTGGACTGGAAAATATTTGCACATCAGACACAACTTGTTATATGGAAAGGAGGAGCGTCTGGAGGGGATCTTTATTAGATAATTTACGACTGCTTTAGAGATGAGTTTTAAGCCATGAAGCGCACATCTTTGGGGTTGCAAGTCTGAACAATGCCTCCAGTATGCTAATTTGTGAATTTAACTAAGTAACCTTCTGACTATAAAGCATCACTGAGCCATTTATTAACCGTAACTAAAGCCATGGCCCATGGGTTACTTCTTATAAACCAGAAGAAGAAAAAAAAGTGTGCTCTGTAAAAAGCAGCTCCGCAAATACGTTATATTTGAAGCATTAACATGTAGCGGAGTATCAGAATCAGAATCAGAATCAGAAACAGGTTTATTGCCAAAGAATGTTTTCACAAACAAACGAGGAACTTTTTTTGGCGGAAGGTGCAAGAGTCGCGCACCAAGACACCGGCGCCGTCATGGCGCCATCTAGGAAAGGGTGGATGAAAGATGACAGCATAACATGAGGGAAGAGAGGCGAGAAAAGAAAAGCCACCCCGACTATGCCCGAGAGGGGTACAGTGTGGAGCAGGAGAAACAAAAACACCATTGCACATAAGCACATACATCTTAGACATGACTTGCAACGAGTAGGAAGGGGAGGGAGGTAAGCCAAAGACTGGGCGATAGCCCGTCATTGGGGCAGAAGGTAACCAGCACCGACAAGCAGCCAGCCCGGTCCTTCGCCACGGCGCGGACGCAGACCCGTCCTGTCTTACTGGGGGCAAAGCAGGCGAAGGCGTGGGATGGGGGTAGTGAGTGCTTTTCAGTGTGATGGTTGTGTGTAAGTGGCCTGATGTATCGTCCTCCCCCAGTCCACAACAGACAAAGTTCTCAGTCCACAAGATGGTCGTTGCCATGGAGATGGCCTTGAAGGGTCCTGGGGAGAAAACAACCACAGGTGTCTGTGGATAGGGGAAGGAATGAGAGAGTCTCGCTTCAGTGATCTTCGGGGGAGTTGTTGTTCCAGTCACGGCCTTGGACAAGGCCAAGGCCCGTCCTGGTAGAGGGAGCCGAAAGCAGATAAGATTGGGATTGTTTGGTCTTCCAGTAGCTGCAATTCAATTTTGCGCACCCACTATTCCTCCACTTTCCTCCCGTTGCCAATAGGATTTCAAATCGATCCAATTTCATTTGCAGAGCCGTCAGCTTCTCCACGATGTTGTCATTCTGACGGTTTAATGCCAAAGTCTGAGTGCCAACAACTCTGCCCAACGCGTCATGTCGGGCAGCCTTAGGGGCTTTTAACGGCTGTCACCGTTTCTTTAATTTTCCGATAAGCCAGGGCAGCGCCAAATCCAAACAGCAGAAATCCTGTAATCCAAGTTCCGAATAGGTAGATGTCTTCTACGTCCTCCACGGAAAGGGCTGCCAGGCACACGACACGTCCATCGTGTAACCCGCTGCAGCGCCCCGGCAGGACAGGCAGGTTCCCCAACCCGAGCTTCTCGCCGAGAAGATGGTGTCAGTGCGTTTAAGGACCAGTTGATTACGTCCATGGTTTTTAGTTCGAAGAGCGATGCGGAGAGAGTCTCTCAAGTATAGAGACAGACAAGACATGACGAGAGAAGCCAAGCAGGGAGGGGAAGGTCATGGGGAGGAGAGGGAGAGAAAAATGCGACCGCCTTCGTCGAGAGCCAAATCCAAAAATAATGTCGACCTGAGCAGAGAATGAAGCGTCTTTTAGTGCATGTGAGTGCATGTGAGTGCATGTGAGTGCATGTGAGGGCATGTGAGTGCATGTGAGGGCATGTGAGTGCATGTGAGGGTATGTGAGTGCATGTGAGTGCATGTGAGGGCATGTGAGTGCATGTGAGTGCATGTGAGCGTGACGCTGTTTGCGCTGTTAGCTGCGAGCTGCAGACTCAGCCGTCAGCCATGTTGAGAGCCTTATGGAAGCAATCAATATTAGCCACTTTAGCAAACTCATGAATTGGGTGCTTCCCACAAGACAGTTCAAAGTGGCCTCTTCCATCCGAAGGGGATCAAGTATCAAGGCTCTACGTGAAGACCATCTCAGTTTACATTTGGAGTCAAATTTAGTGACAATCTGCAGCAAACATTTCCACAGAAACAATATTTTCACTTGTATACAGTAAATAAATCCCAGGTCCCACATTCTTCATGCAGTTTTTTTTGACTGTGACAAAGGCATTGCATGTTTTTATTAGATGTGCTATATTTAGGATGTTTATGAGTGATGACGAGATAAAATAGGCAGTGGAAGATCATGTGTGTTTGTGTCTGAGTCTCCAGATTTAAGCTGCAGCTTCTTCTGCTGAACAGACATTTGCAGTCATGGCAGCTGTGGTCTTTTTCCTCTTTTTTTTTTTTTACCAACTGAGACTTCATAAATAATCTTCTCATGCTATATGCACACGCATGCATGACTGAACATTGACAAATCTGTTTACAAATTAAACAATAATCTGTTGACACAATTGTAATGCTCGTGTCGGCCGTGTCTGTCCATTTTAGGTCCGGGCTGAAATATCCATCGCCGTGACATTTGTGTTCTCGTTACCGCCGTGAGCATTAGCATTCAGCTAATAGCATTGCTGTGCCTCAGAACAGCCTTAAAGAGCCACACAACCATATCATCTTAATTAGGGATGAGAATTGATAAGATTTTAACGATTCCGATACCTTATCGATTCCTGCTTATCGATTCGATTCCTTATCGATTCTCTTATCGATTCTTTTGGGCAAGGGGTGAAAAAAAGAGCACAAACGGGTTTATTCACATTAATTTTCTTTTATATAATGCTGCACACACAGTATGTATGTTTTTTTAAATAATCAAAAACATTTATACGATATTACTCTTGAACTTAAAATAAAACTTACATGACTTAAATAAAATGTATTGTTTAATTTAAACATGTTCCTAGAAATTACAGTGCTCCTTCCTTTTTTTTAAAGGGTATATGAACTGAGCTGCCAAAAATGAAACTAGCAGTGGCAAATACCAAGTGTGCACCATCAATTGTATGGATCATCAACAATTCTTGTCCAGAAAAATAAGCATGTCTGCTTTCTCCGGGAGGATACGCGATCTCTCAGGACTTATTGTGTCTCCAGCCGTGGAGAACACTCTCTCAGATGGGGTGGAGGATGAACACAAAGAAATGAGGAGGTGTACAAGACGTGCTCGCTGTAGCCTGTGACCCAGACAGACTACCAGCCTCTGAACCGGTCTGACTCTGAACCTCATCAGCTAAATTGGATGGCAATGGAGATTATTTACATAGTGAAAGCTGGTTTACACAATGAACGCCTCCACATTTGGACCGGCCCCCTGAACAATACCAGAGACGCGTTCCGATTTATTATTTTTTCACCTGGCCCGCTGCCGTTGAGATTGCAGTGAGACGCGGAGAAAATGTGAAGTGGTGCTCTTTGCAATAAAACATCTTTGATGGGACGTGTCGCGTCTCGGCCAATCAGCGTTCAGATGTCCACAGCGTTTGGGAAGTTAGGTTAGCTTGAATGTTAGTCCGCTACATCTGCTGCTGTCACGCTGCACGGTGTAGCGATACTAACAAAGTACCCGTACGTTAAACACGATGTGATTTAGCATAGTTTTAGTATCGATACTTCATTAAAAGAGCGATCAGAGCGCACGCGCTGCTTCGCTCCGTTAAATGCTGTCTGCGCGCGCAGCACTCACAGCGAGTGGCACGCGCAGCGCTCAGCCGTAATGCGCGCACACAGGTGAGCACACTCTCACCTCACACTAGCACTTTTTGTCGTGTGAAATGGAGCCAAACTTTAGAACGCCTCTGCCTAGTTGCCATGTTTGCTGCAGTCTGAAGAAGAAACTAAAAAAGTGTGCGCATGCGCAACGCCACAGAGGACCGTTAGCAGAACCGTTAAAGAATTTGGCTGACGATCCCAAACAATCGGTTCACTGTGAACCGGTTCTAAAACAGAACCGGTTCTCGATTCCCATCCCTACTGTCTCGTTTCCTGTTTCCCTGCTCTTCCCTCCCTGTGCTTGTCTGTTTCTTTCCTGATTGTTTCCAGCCACGCCCTGATTGTTTCCACCTGTGTCTCGTTCCCCTGTGTATTTAATCTGTCTCCTTCTGTTTGTCTGGTGTCGGATCGTCCTTTTTGTTCCTGTGTGGTGTTCGGCCGTGTTCCTGTCCTGGAAATAATCCTGATTTCTCGTGAAACTCCGGCTGCGTTTGGGTCCTCCACACCGCACCATAACAATTTCTAAGTGACCCCAAACTTTTGAACGGTAGTGTGTATATATATATAGATATATATCATATAATAATATGCAGCATAATATGATATATGAATACCATATAATATAAATATTGGATAATATGAATCACACACACACACATATATATAAATATACAATATAATACAACATGTTTATATATTGAGTTGCCCTTATGAACCTTGTTAGGGTTAAGGTGAGCCTGTTTTTTTCCTCATTGTGTTTCTTCACCTCCTCCTGTGTCCGTCATCCAGCTGTAGCAACGTTCACTATGCCCAATATGGCTGCTTGAGGAGTTATCCATGTGGGTCCTGGTGTTCTCATATTTTCTGTGTGCTTCAGGTCCCTTACTCCCTAACTGTCCATGCTGGATCTGGCCCTGTTGGCTTTACCGGGTCGGGTCTTCTTGGAAGGGAAGCGTTCTCGCTGGCCGTCATGTCGGAGGGGGGGAAAAAAGGTGTCTGACGAGAACGTGCGCAGCTCTTGGTCAGATGACTTTGGCCCAAAGCTGAACCTATTTTAGGAGGCTGATTGGCTGAATTGTATATCCCTAATTCATATACAGGACTGTCTCAGAAAATTAGAATATTGTGATGAAGTTCTTTATTTTCTGCAATGCAATTAAAAAAACAAAAATGTCATGCATTCTGGATTCATTACAAATCAACTGAAATATTGCAAGCCTTTTATTCTTTTAATATTGCTGATTATGGCTTACAGCTTAAGAAAACTCAAATATCCTATCTCTAAATATTAGAATATCATGAAAAAGTATACTAGTAGGGTATTAAACAAATCACTTGAATTGTCTAATTAACTCAAACACCTGCAAGGGTTTCCTGAGCCTTGACAAACACTCAGCTGTTATAAATCTTTTTTTTAACTTGGTCTGAGGAAATATTAAAATTTTATGAGATAGGATTTTAGAGTTTTCTTAAGCTGTAAGCCATAATCAGCAATATTAAAAGAATAAAAGGCTTGCAATATTTCAGTTGATTTGTAATGAATCCAGAATGCATGACATTTTTGTTTTTTTAATTGCATTACAGAAAATAAAGAACTTCATCACAATATTCTAATTTTCTGAGACAGTCCTGTATGTCATCAGTCATAAGCTAAACTGCTTCTTAGACCCGTCTCTTGTGGGACAAAACGATCTGGCCCCAGCGCAGCTGACACATGCAGACAGGAGAGAGAGGCGGAGAGGAAGTGCAGGAAAAGCATATCTTTTGAGCAGATATCCTATTTTACTAATATTACTCGGTATATTCCATTTTGCCAAAACACAAATATTGACAATTTGTATAATTTATACAAAATAATTAATTATAATAACTTTTTAGACTTTCTTTTTTTGGGGGCTCAAGGTGGGTGGGGCCAGGCCCCGTGGCCCTCTATGGGCCAGCCGTCACTGGTTGTAAGGATTTCTTTCATTTTACCAAGTCACTAGACTGATCCTGTCGGCCACAATTCAAACACATTAAGACATTTATACCAGCAATATTAGACAAGATATAGCAAAAACCTCTGTCAGGAAAATTAACTTATATGTCTGAACCAATTGCCATTTGAAACAGTTTATAAAAAAAGAATATTATAATTCAGATATTGTTCAACTTTATGTTCTCAATCTTTTCCACTTCAGTTGAATTCCGACAAAGCAAAATTCATTCAACGATAAAAAGTAGACGTATTCTCATACCTGCAGTTAATAAACGTGTAAAGCAGTGCAGCACTGGGTCACCAACAGGAGTATCAGGAAGTTGAATGGAAAAACACTGCTCTGTTGGCAGTTTCATTAAAGACAGACCACCTACTTTTATTGCCTTGTACCAATGGCTTTGTCATAGCACAGTGACTGTACCTTTAATGAAAAATACTCTCAGATGACATCATCATAACCTTGTACCCTTCAACCTGTCTGCCTATTTTTTTAACACATGGTACAATGTAGAATCACATAAGCAGCCTTATGTGGTAGTACACAACAGTTTGCAACACAATGATTCCACAAAGAATCCTCGTGCTCGTTTTAATTATTAAACATATCAGACAAAGGACAACATACAGTGCACAGAAATGTACTTTCATACCTGCTCATGATACAGTAAATTCCAAATATATAACAAAGAGGGATCGCACAGTGTGGATGATCGAGAGGTGAAAGTGAACTCAGCAAGAAAAAAGGGTGCCGAGCATTCTCACTGTTCTGCTTTCGGTTTTGTTAAAGAGACAGCCTCCGTCCTGATGTCTGAGGGGCTTCTAACATGAACTAGGTTACTGTGCCTTTAGTGGCTCTCGGTGGCTCGTATTTCTCCAGACATTACATGTCGACTGGTGAGCTGTACTCTACAGTAAAGACACAAAAGTAGACGTTGCTATTCCCATTGATTTGTTCTCAGCTGCTGTGAGACGTACTGACAGAAACACACCCCTCTCTCCAGGTGACCAGTGGAGCTGGTTTGAGGAAAGGGGAAGTGCCTTTTAGCAAGGCAGCAGGCGTAACCTGAAGAGAAGAAAGCCAGGGCTCTCTGAAACATATCCTCGTCACAACCCTGCTCAGAAAATGTTGCTGCAAACTCTCGTTTGCAACCGTCCAGACTAACGTAGACCAGATAGATTTTTGAATTGGAACAACTGCCCATCAAGACCTTCTCCTCTGAGAGGATTATGTTTGCCTGGCCAATAGCTTTCTGCAGTTCCTTCACAATGTACTTCAATTGATCCTTTTTCCAAAGAACAACTTCAATAGACAATTCGAATGTAAGACAGATGAGACAAGCAGAAGTGAACGCCGCAAGATTTGGGTTCACCTCTTTCGATGAAGAATCTATCGTCCAAATTATCGCGAATGAGGATAGAGATGACATAAAAAAGAGCAATATTATAGTGATAACAAGCATCAGTACTCTAACCCAGAGTGGGAGCATTTTATGTTGAGAGACACTGTTGATCATCCTCACAGCCTTTCTGTAGTTCTCGTGGTCCTGAATGATCAGACGCAGTTGGTCCGGCACCTCCATGTCACTGAACTGACCACAATCCCATTTGTTGAGTCCCTCTTCATTGACAGCAATCAAAGGCTGCAGGGCCTTCCCATTGTAGATAGAAGGAGGCTGGAAGGGCACCACAGTGGACCCTTGAAGCTGCTGGTTGGGGGTGCACAGCACCTTGAGCAGCTTGTCCTTGAAGTCCGGGTCGTCGGCCTCCAGGTAGGTGAGGTGGCAGAGGTGGAGAGGAACAGAGACTCCTGGCTCCAGCAGCACCGGGACGATGGGCTTCCTCTGCAGGCAGTCTCTGAACAGAGACATGTTGGCCTCCAGGAGACACCAGCTCCTCACAAACTCCTGGCTGAGAACCAGCAGGACCTTCTGGCTCTCCTGGATGCAGTCGGACATGTTTTCCAACACGGTGCGGCCGGGAGTGAAGTCACGTTCGTGGTAGCAGACCTGCAAGCCGCAGGACTCCAGCTGGTCGATGAGGGAGTGGGTCCACCGGGAGTCGGTGCTGCTGTAGCTGATGAAGACGTGGTAACACTCACCATCTCCCAGTGAGGGAATAGAGGGACACGGTGGGTCAGGCAGTAACAAACTGTCTGCAGTCGCAGGAGAATACATTGGCTCCATCATCTAAAGAGAAGACAAGAATAAGAATGTCACAATAATGTATTTATGTCCGACAGGATACTCTTTAATTGTATAAAACCCACAGTGCTTCAACAGGTGTGGTTATTAATGAGATATTTATGACCCAAGAGTATAGACAGTTGCCTTCGGGTCATTTTGACCCGATTCAATGTTTAATGTCGGTGTTCTTTCAGTAGTCAACAAACAAACATAAAGTACCTCACACTTAAACTTGGAAAACTATATTAATTCTAATAATTTTCTGGAGATTTTAATAGCTGGGGCCATATTGACCCCAAGGGTAAAATATGTCAGTAAATATAAAGGTAACAGGAGGGTTAAACATTGAATCGGGTCAAATTGACCCGAAGGCGGCAGGAGGGTTAATATAATCACAGGGGCTGTAAAATCTATTTCTATACTGTTTAATATATATATATATAGTACACAAAAAACTAATGTATTCAAAGAATGTCCTTGAACAAATCCAGTCAAAAAGTTTTTAAAAAACCATTTTGTTTAACATATTGTCATGCATGCTTCCTCCATTGTTTTTATTTAGCTAATTCCACCTCTCCATCTCTGTCTCCAACGCTTGACTTCCCCCAGGCCCCGGCATCCCAGTTATCTGACCTCTACTCTCTTGTTCCTCATTCTCACAGTATTTATACCGGCCCATTTCCACCTTTTTCAACCATGTCGACTTCTTCTCATCTGACATCGTGTCTTGGGTTGTAAGGCTTTACTTCATTTTACTATCAATGTCACTAAAATGATCCTGTCGGCCACAATTCATACACATCAAGACACTTATACCAGTAACGGGAGTCAAGATATGGCAAAAACATCCCAGTCGCCAAAATGAACTTAAATGTCTGAACCAATAGCCATTTTAAACAGTTTAAACAGAAAGTGAATATTATAATTCAGATATTGTTCAACGTAAATCTTCTCAATCTTTTCCCCTTCAGTTCAATTCGGACAAATCAAAATTCATTTAACGATAAAAAGAAGATGTATTCTCATACCTGCAGTTAATACACGTGTAAAGCAGTGCAGCACTGGGTCACCAACAGGAGTATCAGGAAGTTGAATGGAAAAACACTGCTTTGTTGGGAGTTTCATTAAAGACAGACCACCTACTTTTATTGCCTTGTAGCACAGTGACTGTACCTTGAATGAAAAAGACTCTCAGATGACATCATCATAACCTTGTACCGTTCAACCTGTCCGCCTATTTTTTTAACACGGTACAATGTAGAATCACATAAGCAGCCGTATGTGGTCGTACACAACAGTTTGCAACACAATGATTCCACAAAGAATCCTCGTGCTCGTTTTAATTATGAAACATATCAGACAAAGGACAACACACAGTGCACAGAAATGTACATTCATACCTGCTCATGATCTAGTAAATTCCAAATATATAACAAAGAGTGATCACACAGTGTGGATGATCGAGAAGTGTAAGTGAACTCAGCAAGAAAAAGGGTGCCGAGCATTCTCACTGTTCTGCTTTCGGTTTTGTTAAAGAGACAGCCTCCGTCCTGATGTCTGAGGGGCTTCTAACATGAACTAGGTTACTGTGCCTTTAATGGCTCTCGGTGGCTCGTATTTCTCCAGACATTACATGTCGACTGGTGAGCTGTAATCTATAGTAAAGTCTTGTTTCCTGTTTCCCTGCTCTTCCCTCCCTGTGCTTGTCTGTTTCTTTCCTGATTGTTTCCAGCCACGCCCTGATTGTTTCCACCTGTGTCTCCACCTGTGTCTCGTTCCCCTGTGTATTTAATCTGTCTCCTTCTGTTTGTCTGGTGTCGGATCGTCCTTTTTGTTCCTGTGTGGTGTTCGGCCGTCTTCCTGTCCAGGAATTAAAGCTGATTTCTCGTGAAACTCCGGCTGCGTTTGGGTCCTCCACACCGCACCATAACAATTTCTAAGTGACTCCAAACTTTTGAAAGGTAGTGTGTATATATATATATATATATATATCTATAGATCATATAATAATATGATATATGAATACCATATAATATAAATATTGGATAATATGAATCTCACACACACATATATATACAATGTAATACAACATGTTTATATATTGAGTTGCCCTTATGAACCTTGTTAGGGTTAAGGTGAGCCTGTTTTTCTCATTGTGTTTCTTCACCTCCTCCTGTGTCCGTCATCCAGCTGTAGCAACGTTCACTATGCCCAATATGGCTGCTTGAGGAGTTATCCATGTGGGTCCTGGTGTTCTCATATTTTCTGTGTGCTTCAGGTCCCTTACTCCCTAACTGTCCATGCTGGATCTGTCCCCGTTGGCTTTACCGGGTCGGGTCTTCTTGGAAGGGAAGCGTTCTCGCTGGCCGTCATGTCGGAGGGGGGGAAAAAAGGTGTCTGACGAGAACGCTCGCAGCTCTTGGTCGGATGACTTTGGCTCAAAGCTGACCCTATTTTAGGAGGCTGATTGGCTGAATTGTATATCCCTAATTCATATATGTCATCAGTCATAAGCTAAACTGCTTCTTAGACCCGTCTCTTGTGGGACAAAACGATCTGGCCCCAGCGCAGCTGACAAGCAGACAGGAGAGAGAGGCGGAGGGGAAGTGCAGGAAAAGCATATATTTTGAGCAGATATCCTATTTTATAAATATAACTCTGTATATTCCATATTGCCAAAACACAAATATTGACAATTTGTATAATTTATACAAAATAATTAATTATAATAACTTTTTAGACTTTCTTTTTTTTGGGGGCTCAAGGTGGGTGGGGCCAGGCCCCGTGGCCCTCTATGGGCCAGCCGCCACTGGTTGTAAGGATTTGTTTCATTTCACCAAGTCACTAGACTGATCCTGTCGACCACAATTCAAACACATTAAGACATTTATACAAGTAATATTAGACAAAATATAGCAAAAACTTCTGTCAAGAAAATTAACTTATATGTCTGAACCAATTGCCATTTGAAACAGTTTAAAAAAAAGAGAATATTATAATTCAGATATTGTTCAACTTAATGTTCTCAATCTTTTCCACTTCAGTTGAATTCCGACAAATCAAAATTAATTTAACGATAAAAAGTAGATGTATTCTCATACCTGCAGTTGATAAACGTGTAAAGCAGTGCAGCACTGGGTCACCAACAGGAGTATCAGGAAGTTGAATGGAAAAACACTGCTCTGTTGGGAGTTTCATTAAAGACAGACCACCTACTTTTATTGCCTTGTACCAATGGCTTTGTCATAGCTCAGTGACTGTACCTTTTATGAAAAAGACTCTCAGATGACATCATCATAACCTTGTACCCTTCAACCTGTCCGCCTATTTTTTTAACACATGGTACAATGTAGAATCACATAAGCAGCCTTATGTGGTAGTGCAAAACAGTTTGCAACACAATGATTCCACAAAGAATCCTCGTGCTCGTTTTAATTACTAAACATATCAGACAAAGGACAACATACAGTGCACAGAAATGTACTTTCATACCTACTCATGATACAGTAAATTCCAAATATATAACAAAGAGTGATCGCACAGTGTGGATGATCGAGAAGTGAAAGTGAACTCAGCAAGAAAAAAAGGTGCCAAGCATTCTCACTGTTCTGCTTTCGGTTTTGTTATAATTATAATAATAATCATTTATTTTATATAGCGCTTCTCTAGACACTCAAAGTCGCTTTACAGTCCGGAGTCCAGTAGTCATACACACACACAGTCGTCCCGGTGGTGGTGAGCTACATCAGTAGCCACAGCTGCCCTGGGGCAGACTGACGGAAGCGTGGCAGCCAATCAGCGCCTACGGCCCCTCCCCCACCACCAACATTCATTCACATCCATACAAACCGGAGTGGGGCTGCGGTGCATGTCTTTATGATGGTGGGGGGAACCGGAGTACCTGGAGGAAACCCACACAGGCACGAGGAGAACATGCAAACTCCACACAGAAAGGACCTGGAACGACCGGGACGACCGGGATTCAAACCCAGGGCCTTCTTGCTGTGAGGCGACAGTGCTAACCACTGAGCCACCGTCCTGATGTCTGAGGGGCTTCTAACATGAATTAGGTTACTGTGCCTTTAATGGCTCTCGGTGGCTCGTATTTCTCCAGACATTACATGTCGACTGGTGAGCTGTACTCTACAGTAAAGACACAAAAGTAGACGTTGCTATTCCCATTGATTTGTTCTCAGCTGCTGTGAGACGTACTGACAGAAACACACCCCTCTCTCCAGGTGACCAGTGGAGCTGGTTTGAGGAAAGGGGAAGTGCCTTTTAGCAAGGCAGCAGGCGTAACCTGACGAGAAGAAAGCCAGGGCTCTCTGAAACATATCCTCCTCACAACCCTGCTCAGAAAATGTTGCTGCAAACTCTTGTTTGCAACCGTCCAGACTAACGTAGACCAGATAGATTTTGAATTGGAACAACTGCCCATCAACACCTTCTCCTCTGAGAGGATTATGTTTGCCTGGCCAACAGCTTTCTGCAGTTCCTTCACAATGTACTTCAATTGTTCCGTTTTCCAAAGACCCATCTCAATAATCAATGCAAATGTAAGACAGATGAGACAAGCAGGAGTGAAAGCCCTAAGATTTGGGTTCACCTCTTTCCCTGAAGAAAGTATCATCCAACCTATCGCTAATGAGGATAGACATGTCATGAATAACATCAATGTTATAGTGATAACAATCCTCAGTACTCTAACCCAGAGTGGGAGCATTTTATGTTGAGACACACTGTTGATCATCCTCACAGCCTTTCTGTAGTTCTCGGGGTCCTGAATGATCAGACGCAGTTGGTCCGGCACCTCCATGTCACTGAACTGACCACAATTCCATTTGTTGAGTCCCTCTTCATTGACAGCAATCAAAGGCTGCAGGGCCTTCCCATTGTAGATAGAAGGAGGCTGGAAGGGCACCACAGTGGACCCTTGAAGCTGCTGGTTGGGGGTGCACAGCACCTGAGCAGCTTGTCCTTGAAGTCCGGTCGTGGGCCTCCAGGTAGGTGAGGTGGCAGAGGTGGAGGAACAGAGACTCCTGGCTCCAGCAGCACCGGACGATGGGCTTCCTCTCCAGGCAGTCTCTGAACAGAGACATGTTGGCCTCCAGGAGACACCAGCGGCTCCTCACAAACTCCTGGCTGAGAACCAGCAGGACCTTCTGGCTCTCCTGGATGCAGTCGGACATGTTTTCCAACACGGTGCGGCCGGGAGTGAAGTCACGGTCGTGGTAGCAGACCTGCAAGCCGCAGGACTCCAGCTGGTCGATGAGGGAGTGGGTCCACCGGGAGTCGGTGCTGCTGTAGCTGATGAAGACGTGGTAACACTCACCATCTCCCAGTGAGGGAAGATCAGCAGGTGGCTCAGCAGGCTGTGACTGAATGTCGGCAGCCTGCAGCTCATTGGCTCCATCATCTATAAAACAACTAAAGTGAGATGAAAATATGATTTAGAAATCCGTTAAAATATATATATATTGGGTAAGCATTTCATATATCAATTGTTTTATGTATATGCATCCTCAATTCAGTAATCACACTCTTGCATAATTCCTTAAAGTCCCTTCAAGTTTAACTCTTTGTCTTTCTGTGTGGTCTTTGCATCCCTCTATCTCGAAAACCGCTCATCCAATCTACTTCACCTTTGGTGGGAGTGTTGCTGGGGACCCACGGGAGGGCTTCATTGAGTTAATAGTAATTTGGACACGCGACACGTTTAATATCAACCTATAAACTGTTCATAAATAAGCACACAGGCATCTTTGCAGCTGCGGGGGCGGAGCTTAAGCGCTCTGCAGAATCGTGCATGCTGTCTGCAGCTGGCAGATAGCGGCTGCATCTGTGATCGCAGTTCACTTTGGCTGCTATAAAGACGGCGAAAGCTTGATTCTGGATAACATTACAACTGAACTTTTCTTCACTTCCTTGGAGTCGATGGAGCAAGAGCGGAAAGCCCACAGGAACAGCTCCACCCGCCCATTGCAACTCAAATAGTTGGTTTTTCCCACTGTAATTTAAAACCCTCATAACATGATTTAAATGTACTTATCTTCCGTTCAAGGTCCAACTTTTATTCCAAATGAATGCTGATAGTTTAATGAATAATAATGCATCATATATTAACACCTCAAGTCAAGTAAATATAGTAGTTTCCTGTACTAGGCTAGAGTACATCTGTCAAATGAAGCAAAACATTTAATATGATTTCACGTATAACAATATGCAAATCTATAGAGTGTGATGTGACCTCACTCACTGCGGAATAACCTTTATTTAAGGACCTCTGTACCACTCCAACTACACAGTAAGGAACTTAATTGTGTTTAAAGAAGTACTCAAATGAGCTTACATTCACAGTTATTGAGAGTTATGAAGCCATACTCTGTAAAAAACTAAATAAACCCCCAAAGTGGACATAACAGACTAAAATGCTCATCTGTGAAGTAATTCATGCTCAACAACAACAGAATCCTCGTGCTCGTTTTAATTACCAAACATATCACACAAAGGACAACATACAGTGCACAGAAATGTACATTCATACCTGCTCATGATTAGGGTTGGGTACCGAAAACCGGTGCCAATATGGTACCGGTTCCAATACAACCGGTATTACCCGGACCGAAACGCAACGCACATTTCGGTGCTTCTTTCCGGTGCCTGAGCCGATTGAAATTGAAAAAAAATATTGTTGTGAACTTCTTTGGTGACTCCGCCCTGTCAGCAGGTTACGAGCCTCTCATATTTAACTCTGACAGCGGAGGCTGCGCCGTGTGTGACTGCGTGAACCCGTGTGGAGCACACCAGCGTCAGGCTGGGCGCGACGGGGAGACCGTCACCGGTCCCCCTGAACACGTGGAGACCGATTATGACGAGCAGCCTTAACTCAGATTAGTACCGTAACGTTGATTGCAAGTCTTGCATTCATAAAAGTAGCCCAAGAAATAATAAATTATCCATTATAACCATGTTTAAGATAGCTCGTAGCTAGCGCTAGCTACGAGCTACGAGCGTGACAGTCTGATAGCAGATGTTTTTGATGTACAGCGATCCCGGCTGTATACCCGGTGTTACCGGGAATATAATGACGGAGGAATAAAGACCGTGGGGCATCACTTTGTTTCAGTGGACCTCTCGCTGTCAGAAGCAAAACTTTATTTGTCACGTGTCATCTTCAGTACCTCTGATTGGTTGTTCTCTTTGCCCATCAAAACAGTGACAGGATTAACCCTATAAGGTCTGCACATGACAATACATATCACATATAATGGAGAACATATCTTGTGTATGTAAACAGTCTGATATCCGTTGTTTGTCGGTGCGCCATGATAACGGCTTCTACAGGGAATATGGCCAAAGAGGTTTTTAATGTCCTCATTGTGCGTTTAAAAAAAAAAGTATCGGTTCAGGCACCGTTTAGGCACCGGTATCGTTTTAAAAGTACCGGTTTAGCACCGGTATTGGAAAAAACCCAAACGATACCCATCCCTACTCATGATACAGTAAATTCCCGCAAATATAACAAAGAGTGATCACACAGTGTGGATGATTGAGAAGTGAAAGTGAACTCAGCAAGAAAAAAGGGTGGCAAGCATTCTCACTGTTCTGCTTTCGGATTTGTTAAAGAGACAGCCTCCGTCCTGATGTCTGAGGGGCTTCTAACATGAACTAGGTTACTGTGCCTTTAATGGCTCTCGGTGGCTCGTATTTCTCCAGACATTACATGTCGACTGGTGAGCTGTACTCTACAGTAAAGACATAAAAGTAGACGTTGCTATTCCCATTGATTTGTTCTCAGCTGCTGTGAGACGTACTGACAGAAACACACCCCTCTCTCCAGGTGGCCAGTGGAGCTGGTTTGAGGAAAGGGGAAGTGCCTTTTAGCAAGGCAGCAGGCGTAACCTGATGAGAAGAAAGCCAGGGCTCTCTGAAACATATCCTCCTCACAACCCTGCTCAGAAAATGTTGCTGCAAACTCTTGTTTGCAACCATCCAGACCAACGTAGACCAGATAGATTTTTGAATTGGAACAACTGCCCATCAACACCTTCTCCTCTGAGAGGATTATGTTTGCCTGGCCAACAGCTTTCTGCAGTTCCTTCACAATGTACTTCAATTGATCCGTTTTCCAAAGACTTATCTCAATAATCAATGCAAATGTAAGACAGATGAGACAAGCAGAAGTGAACGCCGCAAGATTTGGGTTCACCTCTTTCGATGAAGAATTTATCGCCCAAATTAGCACGAATAAGGATAGAGATGACATAAATATGATCAATAGTATAGTGATAACAATCATCAGTACTCTAACCCAGAGTGGGAGTATTTTATGTTGAGAGACACTGTTGATCATCCTCACAGCCTTTCTGTAGTTCTCGTGGTCCTGAATGATCAGACGCAGTTGGTCCGGCACCTCCATGTCACTGAACTGACCACAATCCCATTTGTTGAGTCCTTCTTCATTGACAGCAATCAAAGGCTGCAGGGCCTTCCCATTGTAGATAGAAGGAGGCTGGAAGGGCACCACAGTGGACCCTTGAAGCTGCTGGTTGGGGGTGCACAGCACCTTGAGCAGCTTGTCCTTGAAGTCCGGGTCGTGGGCCTCCAGGTAGGTGAGGTGGCAGAGGTGGAGAGGAACAGAGACTCCTGGCTCCAGCAGCACCGGGACGATGGGCTTCCTCTCCAGGCAGTCTCTGAACAGAGACATGTTGGCCTCCAGGAGACACCAGCGGCTCCTCACAAACTCCTGGCTGAGAACCAGCAGGACCTTCTGGCTCTCCTGGATGCAGTCGGACATGTTTTCCAACACGGTGCGGCCGGGAGTGAAGTCACGTTCGTGGTAGCAGACCTGCAAGCCGCAGGACTCCAGCTGGTCGATGAGGGAGTGGGTCCACTGGTAGTCGGTGCTGCTGTAGCTGATGAAGACGTGGTAACACTCACCATCTCCCAGTGAGGGAATAGAGGGACACGGTGGGTCAGGCAGTAACAAACTGTCTGCAGTCTCAGGAGAATACATTGGCTCCATCATCTAAAGAGAAGACAATAATAAGAATGTCACAATAATGTATTTATGTCCTACAAGTATACTCTTTACCATTGTGGTAGGTGTATAGAATAGTAAAACCAACTGTGTCTTAGAAGGTGTGTTTATTAAGATATGTACTACGCAGAAGTATAGATGAGACATTTTATTTAAGATAATCACAGGGCTGGAAAATATGTCAACACCTGTAACATATATTTATGTTTAGTATTATAACATTAGTCAGAGAGGTATTTATCCAACGTAAGTTAAAGTGAATTACCTTACATGTTTCAGTATTTGGATTGGATTTTACTATGTATTGTATGTCTGCAGAAAAACTATAAACAACCGCATGTTTTTTTCTTTTCAAATATTGAAATATTACTTGTCAAAATTGCATTAAACCAATATATATATATATATTAGGGCTGTCAATCGATTAAAAAAAATTAACTAATTAATCGCACATTTTGAAATTGCGATTAATTAATCGCGATTAAAAGTTGTTTCCTTCTTTTTAAAGACAAAACTTCACACAGAGCTGTGTTTTCAAAGAGGCTCCTACATATACAGTGCCAGCGAGGTATTTAATATCGTGGATGATAAATTGTTTCTTCAGTGAAACATCAGATTAGTTAAAAAGAAGTATATTGAGACCCCATTGGTCCTGTCATCTTTAACATTGAACAGCAGCAGAACCAGTGGCCTTGGGAACTGACTGACATTCAAATATGTCACGTTAACCCTCTGGAGGCTGGGGGCATTTTATACATTTTACAAAATAAATTAAATTCACCGTTTAAAGTCTTTTGCATGTGACACACCCCCACGTGTTATACATCAAACATTCCAGAACAATCTCAGCTCTGAAAAGAGGCTCATTGTCCTCGCACCGTGTTCTCTGGTTCTCTGACTGACAGGCTGCTAAATGAGCCTAACCTGTGAGGTGGGAGGTCCTTTGTGATTTACTGAGTGTTCATTGGTTGTTTTTTCCCCGAAATGTTGACAGACAAACGGATTGACCAATCACGTTGAAGGTTTCGTGTGACGAGTTCTTTCCGCGCCGCGTCACCCGACACGTCGCCCCTCTGTTCCTCTGTGTATCAGAGGGGGAGACGGGAGGAAGGAGCGGAGGAGGAAACCCGACTGATTCATCCACGAGTTAAACTGATTTCTGCTCCTTATTTTCGCGGAGAAATAATTGTTTTAAAAACGGAAACAGTGTCAAACCGTACTGCCGCGGTTTTAAAAAGAAAAGAAAAAAAAATTGCGTTAATTGCGTTAAAATATTTTAGTGCGTTAACGCGGCCAAATTAATCGCATAGATTAACGCGTTAACGCTGACAGCCCTAATATATATATATACAGTTGTGGCAGCAGGGGGTGTTTAGGCTCGGCTGCAGAGTGGGTGGAGTGGTTAAGGGAAAGGTGTCGGGATCAGGCTAATCGGCCACAGCTGGTGGTTCATGGTTAATCAGCCCCAGCTGGGGCTAATTTGTTTGTGTCTTCCCGCGTAAAGGAGCAGTAGGGACTGAGGAGCAAGAGAGAGGAGCGCACAGGCACAGTCTGCAGTCTCAATAAAAGATATTACAAAATATCATTCTTGTGTGCTCACCCTTTGGTGCTTGGTGGGGGAACTAAACACGTGACAGGCACAAACCTTTTACAACAGTATATATCAGGTACACACAAACTAAACTAATGCACACAAAAAATGTCCTGGAACAAATCCAATATAAAAGTAATTTGACATCCTTTCTCGGGTTGTAAGCAGTGGCGGCTGGTGGGAATTATTTTTAGTATAGGGCCATCCAATCAATTTCAGCAAACATCCCAGTATGATTCAATGCAAAAAAAGGATCAAACATGCATTTCTACTTTGTAGTTAAATATTTAACATTTATTCCAACACTGACATAATAAGGACATTTTATTCATACAATTTAGTATATGAATATATCTCTCTCTCTCTCTCATATATATATATATGTATATTTCTCTATATCTCTCTATATATATATACAGGACTGTCTCAGAAAATTAGAATATTGTGATGAAGTTCTTTATTTTCTGTAATGCAATTTAAAAAAACAAAAATGTCATGCATTCTGGATTCATTACAAATCAACTGAAATATTGCAAGCCTTTTATTCTTTTAATATTGCTGATTATGGCTTACAGCTTAAGAAAACTCAAATATCCTATCTCTAAATATTAGAATATCATGAAAAAGTATACTAGTAGGGTATTAAACAAATCACTTGAATTGTCTAATTAACTCGAAACACCTGCAAGGGTTTCCTGAGCCTTGACAAACACTCAGCTGTTATAAATCTTTTTTTAACTTGGTCTGAGGAAATATTAAAATTTTATGAGATAGGATTTTAGAGTTTTCTTAAGCTGTAAGCCATAATCAGCAATATTAAAAGAATAAAAGGCTTGCAATATTTCAGTTGATTTGTAATGAATCCAGAATGCATGACATTTTGTTTTTTAAATTGCATTACAGAAAATAAAGAACTTTATCACAATATTCTAATTTTCTGAGACAGTCCTGTATATATATACACTACCGTTCAAAAGTTTGGGGTCATCCAGACAATTTCGTGTCTTCCATGAAAACTCACTTTTATTTATCAAATGAATTGAAAATTGAATAGAAAATATAGTCAAGACATTGACAAGGTTAGAAATAATGATTAATATTTGAAGTATTAGTTTTGTTCTTCAAACTTCAAGCTCAAAGGAAGGCCAGTTGTATAGCTTATATCACCAGCATAACTGTTTTCAGCTGTGCTAACATAATTGCACAAGGGTTTTCTAATCAGACATTAGTCTTCTAAGGCGATTAGCAAACACAATGTACCATTAGAACACTGGAGTGATAGTTGATGGAAATGGGCCTCTATACACCTATGGAGATAATTCATTAGAAACCAGACGTTTCCACCTAGAATAGTCATTTACCACATTAACAATGGATAGTGTGTATTTTTGATTAATGTTATCTTTATTGAAAAAACAGTGCTTTTCTTTGAAAGATAAAGACATTTCTGTTAGGATCTGTGTGTTTCCTGTTTTATGTTGAAGTCCCTGTCTCGTAGGGATAAGAATTGATAAGATTTTAACGATTCCGATGCCTTATCGATTCCTGCTTATCGATTCGATTCCTTATCGATTCTTTTATCGATTCTTATTGGGCAAGGGGTGAAAAAAAGAGCACAAACGGGTTTATTTACATTAATTTTCTTTTCGATAATTTTCTATAATGCTGCACACACCATATACAGTATGTATACAAACACATTAAAAAAATTAAATAACCAAAAATATTTATACATATTCCTCTTGAACTTAAAATAAAACTTACATAACTTAAATAAAATGTATTCTGTTTAATTTAAACATGTTCCTAGAAATTACTATCCAAACGTGAAGTGATCAATAATGGGAGACCAATGCCGGAGCTAAAATGTCTGCTTCAAACGAAGGGACAGAAGATAACTTGATCGACTACACACAATAAAGGCAAATTGCTTCACACTGAGTGGTTGTGATCACTTTTGAGGAGTTTACCTTGGACCAGTGGTCCCCAAACTACGGCCCGCCTCCACATTTGGACCGGCCCCCTGAACAATATCAGAGACGCGTTCCGATTCATTATTTTTTCCACCTGGCCCGCTGCCGTTGAGATTGCAGTGAGACGCGGAGAAAATGTGAAGTGGTGCTCTTCGCAATAAAACATCTTTGATGGGACGTGTCGCGTCTCGGCCAATCAGCGTTCAGATGTCCACAGCGTTTGGGAAGTTAGGTTAGCTTGAATGTCAGCCCGCTACATCTGCTGCTGTCACGCTGCACGGTGTAGCGATACTAACAAAGTACCGTACGTTAAAAACGATGTGATTTAGCATATTTTTAGTATCGATACTTCATTAAGAGAGCGATCAGAGCGCACGCGCTGCTCCGCTCCGTTAAATGCTGTCTGCGCGCGCAGCACTCACAGCGAGTGGCGCGCGCTGCGCTCAGCCGTAATGCGCGCACACAGGTGAGCACTCTCTCACCTCACACGAGCACTTTTTGTCTTGTGAAATAGAGCCAAACTTTAGAACGCTTCTGCCTCGTTGCCATGTTTGCTGCAGTCTGAAGAAGAAACTAAAAAAGTTTGCGCATGCGCAACGCCACAGAGGACCGTTAGCAGAACCGTTAAAGAATTTGGCTGACGATTCCAAACAATCGGTTCACTGGGAACCGGTTCTAAAACAGAACCGGTTCTCGATTCCCATCCCTACTGTCTCGTTTCCTGTTTCCCTGCTCTTCCCTCCCTGTGCTTGTCTGTTTCTTTCCTGATTGTTTCCAGCCACGCCCTGATTGTTTCCACCTGTGTCTCCACCTGTGTCTCGTTCCCCTGTGTATTTAATCTGTGTCCTTCTGTTTGTCTGGTGTCGGATCGTCCTTTTTGTTCCTGTGTGGTGTTCGGCCGTGTTCCTGTCCTGGAAATAAAGCTGATTTCTCGTGAAACTCCGGCTGCGTTTGGGTCCTCCACACCGCACCATAACAATTTCTAAATGACTCCAAACTTTTGAACGGTAGTGTGTATATATATATATCATATAATAATATGCAGCATAATATGATATATGAATATTGGATAATATGAATCACACACACATATATATACAATATAATACAACATGTTTATATTTTGAGTTGCCCTTATGAACCTTAGGGTTAAGGTGAGCCTGTTTTTTTCCTCATTGTGCTTCTTCACCTCCTCCTGTGTCCGTCATCCAGCTGTAGCAACGTTCACTATGCCCAATATGGCTGCTTGAGGAGTTATCCATGTGGGTCCTGGTGTTCTCATATTTTCTGTGTGCTTCAGGTCCCTTACTCCCTAACTGTCCATGCTGGATCTGTCCCCGTTGGCTTTACCGGGTCGGGTCTTCTTGGAAGGGAAGCGTTCTCGCTGGCCGTCATGTCGGAGGGGGGGAAAAAAGGTGTCTGACGAGAACGCTCGCAGCTCTTGGTCAGATGACTTTGGCTCAAAGCTGAACCTATTTTAGGAGGCTGATTGGCTGAATTGTATATCCCTAATTCATATATGTCATCAGTCATAAGCTAAACTGCTTCTTAGGCCACGTTTACACATAGCCGGGTATTTACTGAAACGAAGATTTCTGCCCCTCCGTTTTCAAAAATAACGTCGTACACACAAGGTCGTTTTCAAAAAAGTTTCTGTTTATATGAACCCGCATAAATCGCCCCGGCGCCGTCATAACTATGCCAAACCTGTAGTCGGCAGTGTAACGAGAAGGATAAAGACATGCAAACCAATCAGAATTCTCAAGACTCGAGACATCCGAGGAGTATCCTCATGTCAAGGAGGAAATAACTCGGGCGCACCTGACAACGAAAATGAAGGCAGTCGACACTGGACGTAGGAGCCAGTGTTGCCAGGTCCGCGTTTTCCGCGAATTGGGCTACTTTTGAAGTGTTGCCGCGGGTTGAATTTGTTGTCCGCTGGTTCGGGTAGACCTATTTTGCATGCAAATTACATGAATATCTTGAAATAAAAATCCATATTTTAAATGAAATAATTTATTTATACACAAATCCTACCAAACTGACTCCAGATCAGCACGTACACACATGGACATTGGACACGTCCACATACACACACTTTAAAAGCAGTGTATATGGTTTGGCACGGGCATATTTTGAGTTCTGATATTGGGCTGGTACACACAGACCTGGCAACCCTGGTAGGAGCGGCCAAACTAACTGTAAACATAGGACGCTCACATGACGTGAAGTATTTTTAGTCGCATACTGTGACGTTTGACAACCTAAAACTCCGTTTGACCTAGTTCACACGCAAACACAAAAACGGAGTTTTCAGAAATCTCCACTTTGGCCGGAATTTTTAGAAATGATCGTTTTCCGTGATAAAACCTCAGTTTTTGTGTAAATGAAAGGCCAAAACACATGAAAATATATGCGTTTTCCCATCGTGTAAACGGGGCCTTAGACCCGTCTCTTGTGGGACAAAACGATCTGGCCCCAGCGCAGCTGACACATGCAGACAGGAGAGAGAGGCGGAGAGGAAGTGCAGGAAAAGCATATATTTTGAGCAGATATCCTATTTTATAAATATAACTCGGTATATTCCATATTGCCAAAACACAAATATTGACAATTTGGATAATTTATACAAAATAATTAATTATAATAACTTTTTAGACTTTCTTTTTTTGGGGGCTCAAGGTGGGTGGCCCTGTGGTCCTCTATGGGCCAGCCGTCACTGGTTGTAAGGATTTGTTTCATTTCACCAAGTCACTAGACTGATCCTGTCGACCACAATTCAAACACATTAAGACATTTATACCAGCAATATTAGACAAGATACAGCAAAAACCTCTGTCAAGAAAATTAACTTATATGTCTGAACCAATTGCCATTTGAAACAGTTTAAAAAAAAGAGAATATTATAATTCAGATATTTTTCAACTTAATGTTCTCAATCTTTTCCACTTCAGTTGAATTCCGACAAATCAAAATTAATTTAACGATAAAAAGTAGATGTATTCTCATACCTGCAGTTGATAAACGTGTAAAGCAGTGCAGCACTGGGTCACCAACAGGAGTATCAGGAAGTTGAATGGAAAAACACTGCTCTGTTGGGAGTTTCATTAAAGACAGACCACCTACTTTTATTGCCTTGTACCAATGGCTTTGTCATAGCACAGTGACTGTACCTTTTATGAAAAAGACTCTCAGATGACATCATCATAACCTTGTACCCTTCAACCTGTCCGCCTATTTTTTTAACACATGGTACAATGTAGAATCACATGAGCAGCCTTATGTGGTCGTGCACAACAGTTTGCAACACAATGATTCCACAAAGAATCCTCGTGCTCGTTTTAATTACTAAACATATCAGACAAAGGACAACATACAGTGCACAGAAATGTACTTTCATACCTGCTCATGATACAGTAAATTCCCACAAATATAACAGAGTGATCGCACAGTGTGGATGATCGAGAAGTGAAAGTGAACTCAGCAAGAAAAAAAGGTGCCAAGCATTCTCACTGTTCTGCTTTCGGTTTTGTTATAATTATAATAATAATCATTTATTTTATATAGCGCTTCTCTAGACACTCAAAGTCGCTTTACAGTCCAGAGTCCAGTAGTCATACACACACACAGTCATCCCGGTGGTGGTGAGCTACATCAGTAGCCACAGCTGCCCTGGGGCAGACTGACGGAAGCGTGGCAGCCAATCAGCGCCTACGGCCCCTCCCCCACCACCAACATTCATTCACATCCATACGAACCGGGGTGAGGCTGCGGTGCATGTCTTTATGATGGTGGGGGAAACCGGAGTACCCGGAGGAAACCCACGCAGACACGAGGAGAACATGCAAACTCCACACAGAAAGGACCTGGAGCGACCGGGACGACCGGGACGACCGGGATTCAAACCCAGGGCCTTCTTGCTGTGAGGCGACAGTGCTAACCACTGAGCCACCGTCCTGATGTCTGAGGGGCTTCTAACATGAATTAGGTTACTGTGCCTTTAATGGCTCTCGGTGGCTCGTATTTCTCCAGACATTACATGTCGACTGGTGAGCTGTACTCTACAGTAAAGACACAAAAGTAGACGTTGCTATTCCCATTGATTTGTTCTCAGCTGCTGTGAGACGTACTGACAGAAACACACCCCTCTCTCCAGGTGACCAGTGGAGCTGGTTTGAGGAAAGGGGAAGTGCCTTTTAGCAAGGCAGCAGGCGTAACCTGACGAGAAGAAAGCCAGGGCTCTCTGAAACATATCCTCCTCACAACCCTGCTCAGAAAATGTTGCTGCAAACTCTTGTTTGCAACCGTCCAGACTAACGTAGACCAGATAGATTTTTGAATTGGAACAACTGCCCATCAACACCTTCTCCTCTGAGAGGATTATGTTTGCCTGGCCAACAGCTTTCTGCAGTTCCTTCACAATGTACTTCAATTGTTCCGTTTTCCAAAGACCCATCTCAATAATCAATGCAAATGTAAGACAGATGAGACAAGCAGGAGTGAAAGCCCTAAGATTTGGGTTCACCTCTTTCCCTGAAGAAAGTATCATCCAACCTATCGCTAATGAGGATAGACATGTCATGAATAACATCAATGTTATAGTGATAACAATCCTCAGTACTCTAACCCAGAGTGGGAGCATTTTATGTTGAGACACACTGTTGATCATCCTCACAGCCTTTCTGTAGTTCTCGGGGTCCTGAATGATCAGACGCAGTTGGTCCGGCACCTCCATGTCACTGAACTGACCACAATTCCATTTGTTGAGTCCCTCTTCATTGACAGCAATCAAAGGCTGCAGGGCCTTCCCATTGTAGATAGAAGGAGGCTGGAAGGGCACCACAGTGGACCCTTGAAGCTGCTGGTTGGGGGTGCACAGCACCTTGAGCAGCTTGTCCTTGAAGTCCGGGTCGTCGGCCTCCAGGTAGGTGAGGTGGCAGAGGTGGAGAGGAACAGAGACTCCTGGCTCCAGCAGCACCGGGACGATGGGCTTCCTCTGCAGGCAGTCTCTGAACAGAGACATGTTGGCCTCCAGGAGACACCAGCGGCTCCTCACAAACTCCTGGCTGAGAACCAGCAGGACCTTCTGGCTCTCCTGGATGCAGTCGGACATGTTTTCCAACACGGTGCGGCCGGGAGTGAAGTCACGGTCGTGGTAGCAGACCTGCAAGCCGCAGGACTCCAGCTGGTCGATGAGGGAGTGAGTCCACCGGGAGTCGGTGCTGCTGTAGCTGATGAAGACGTGGTAAGACTCACCATCTCCCAGTGAGGGAATAGAGGGACACGGTGGGTCAGGCAGTAACAAACTGTCTGCAGTCTCAGGAGAATACATTAGCTCCATCATCTAAAGAGAAGACAATAATAAGAATGTCACAATAATGTATTTATATCCTATAGGATACTCTTTACCCTTTAAGTGTATAAACCCACAGTGCTTTAACAGGTGTGGTTATTAATGAGATATTTATGACCTAAGAGTAGACGAGAAATTGAATTTAAGATAATCACAGGGGCTGTAAATTCTATTTCTATACTGTTTAATATACACTACCGTTCAAAAGTTTGGGGTCACTTAGCAATGTCTTTATTTTTCAAAGAAAAGCACTGTTTTTTCAATAAAGATAACATTAATCAGAAATACACTCTATACATTGTTAATGTGGTAAATGACTATTCTAGGTGTAAACGTCTGGTTTCTAATGAAATATCTCCATAGGTGTATAGAGGCCCATTTCCATCAACTATCACTCCAGTGCTCTAATGGTACATTGTGTTTGCTAATCGCCTTAGAAGACTAATATCTGATTAGAAAACCCTTGTGCAATTATGTTAGCACAGCTGAAAACAGTTATGCTGGTGATATAAGCTGTAACAGTTTAGCTCGACGCCTTCCTTTTTGTAATAGTTGTTTTCATCCTGTCACACCATCTCGTCAGTCCAACTTCCTTCACCTGCCTCTGGTCACCTCGTTAGTCCCTCATTCCCTTCACCTGGTCCTCACGCCCTTCTCACCTGCAGCACATCCCCTCATTAGTCCCTCACTATTTAGCTCCCTCACTTCCACTTGTCCTCTGCCAGATTGTCTTGTGTTTTCGTGCCAAGTTCTCCAGCGTTATTAGAGTATATTCCTGACCTGCCTGTTCTGACCCTGCCAGCCTACCCTGACCTCTGATTCTCTGCCTGCCCCTTTTGGACTTGTTTGCTTCTTCGACTGATCTCCCGGTTTTGACCCAGCCTGTTTCCAACCAAAAACAGTATTCTTTGTTACTCCTGTCTGAGTCGTGCTATTGGGTCCACTCTAATATCACCGTGACATAAGCTATACAACTGGCCTTCCTTTGAGCTTGAAGTTTGAAGAACAAAATTAATACTTCAAATATTAATCATTATTTCTAACCTTGTCAATGTCTTGACTATATTTTCTATTCAATTTTCAATTCATTTGATAAATAAAAGTGAGTTTTCATGGAAGACACAAAATTGTCTGGATGACCCCAAACTTTTGAACGGTAGTGTTTATATATATATAGTACACAAAAACTAATGTATTCAAAGAATGTCCTGGGACAACTCCAGTATAAAATTTCAGTTTTGTTTTACCATATTGTCACGCATGCTTCCTCCATTGTTTTTATTTAGCTAATTCCACCTCTCCAACGCTTGACTTCCCTCAGGCCCTGGCATCCCAGTTATCTGACCTCTACTCTCTTGTTCCTCATTCTCCAAGTTTTAATACTGGCCCATTTCCACCTTTTTCAACCATGTCGCCTTTTTCTCATCTGACATCCTGTCTTGAGTTGTAAGGCTTTACTTCATTTTACTATCAATGTCACTAAAATGATCCTATCGGCCACAATTCATACACATCAAGACACTTATACCAGTAACGGTAGTCAAGATATGGCAAAAACATCCCAGTCGCCAAAATGAACTTAAATGTCAGAACCAATAGCCATTTTAAACAGTTTAAACAGAAAGTGAATATTAGAATTTAGATATTGTTCAATGTAAATGTTCTCAATCTTTTCCCCTTCAGTTCAATTCGGACAAATCAAAATTCATTTAACGATAAAAAGTAGATGTATTCTCATACCTGCAGTTAATAAACGTGTAAAGCAGTGCAGCACTGGGTCACCAACAGGAGTATCAGGAAGTTGAATGTAAAAACACTGCTCTGTTGGGAGTTTTATTAAAGGCATATACTTGTATTGACGTGTACCAATGGCTTTATAATAGCACAGTGACTGTACCTTTAATGAAAAAGACTGTCGATGACATCATCATAACCTTATCCTTTAACCTGTCTGCCTGGTCCAACCTGTCTAGGTTGCATATTTTTGAACACATTGTATAATGTAGAATCACATAAGCAGCCTTATGTGGTAGTACACAACCGTTTGCAACACAATGATGCGACTATACAGCTTTCTGAACGTCAATACTAGTTTATCAGAACACAAACGCTCCGACACGCACACTAGTGGGAGCGTTTTGATTCCTTTTCTGGTTTAAATCATATTTGGAATATGAAATTCATACTTAGCATCGATACCCCTGGTTATTTAGCTTTATACATACAGTATATTATATTTTATGGGGGTTTTCTGCATGAAAGTGTAACTTGTACTATACTTAACATCTCAGCCACTCACTTCAGTTCAGATTATGCCCGAAGTTTAAATGTATAGGTTTAAATGTATAGTTTTATTTTATAGGTGATGCAAAGTATGTAGATGAAGCCATTATATGATTTATTTAAGCGGGATTAGGTTGCTTCAAGAAATTCAACCTTTTTTGTTGTTGTAAAAATGAAATTTATGAGCACTGAAATTTTGCGTGGGCTTGTTGTTATTTTGACTTAATGCTCATGAGCCAACGTTTCTGTGGTTAAAGTGAACTGGCCTTGTTAAACAGCTGCAGATTCTAGAGGAACAGCCCAAACATATTGAATATAAAGAAAACCTTCACGATTCACACTTTCCAATCCAAACAGTGACTCTAGAGAGCAACCCAATAAAGATCAGTAACCAAGGCCTGTCTGTCTCAATGACCCAAGGCCCTTTTAATATCTTTGAGGTATTGAAAACCGAGGGGAATTTCATTCATCAAAACCACCAGCCTATCGCAGCTGACATCAAAGAACAATTTAAAGCACAGAAAATCAAAACTGTGCCATCTTCTCGCTGACATGTTTTCACAAATTAAGTTCTCAAGATCATTACACAAAGACACAAACAGAAAATATGAAAGTGCTTGGCCTCGGGGATGTTTTTTCTTCCTCTTCAGCGAGTTTCTTCATGCGGAACTAAACAAGGGCCTTGAGGCAAAAAGGGAACGCTGCTCTGACGATGTAATGCAGCCGTAATCGAGACCAACATCTGCTGCTCTGTGATTGGCTCAGGCTGGAGGAGACTGATGCTGAACACTTTAACACCCTCCTCTCAACCCAACTCAGGACGGAGATCAAGCTCATGAAAGGTTACACAATGAAAGTCACTTCGGGGTCATACATTCTGCTAACCTACGTTTGGACTGGAAAATATTTGCACATCAGACACAACTTGTTATATTGAAAGGAGGAGCGTCTGGAGGGGATCTTTATTATACAATATACGACTGCTTTAGAGATGAGTTTTAAGCCATGAAGCGCACATCTTTGGGGCTTGCAAGTCTGAACAATGCCTCCAGTATGCTAATTTGTGTATTTAACTAAGTAACCTTCTGACTATAAAGCATCACTGAGCCATTTATTAACCGTAACTAAAGCCATGGGTTACTTCTTATGAACCATAAAATAATAAAAAAAGAAGTGTGCTCTGTAAAAAGCAGCTCCGCAAATACGTTATAATTGAAGCATTAACATGTAGCGGAGAATAATGTCGACCTGAGCAGAGAATGAAGCGTCTTTTAGTGCATGTGAGGGCATGTGAGTGCATGTGAGTGCATGTGAGGGCATGTGAGTGCATGTGAGCGCGATGCTGTTTGCGTTGTCAGCTGCGAGCTGCAGACTCAGCCGTCAGCCATGTTGAGAGCCTTATGGAAGCAATCAATATTAGCCACTTTAGCAAACTCAAGAATTGGGTGCTTCCCACAAGACAGTTCAAAGTGGCCTCTTCCATCCAAAGTGGATCAAGTATCAAGGCTCTACATGAATACCATCTCAGTTTACATTTGGAGTCAAATTTAGTGACAATCTGCAGCAAACATTTCCACAGAAACAATATTTTCACTTGTATACAGTAAATACATCCCAGGTCCCACATTCTTCATGCAGTTTTTTTTGACCGTGACAAAGGCATTGCATCTTTTTATTAGCTGTGCTATATTTAGGATGTTTATGGGTGATGATAAGATAGGCAGTGGAAGATCATGTGTGTTTGTGTCTGAGTCTCCAGATTTAAGCTGCAGCTTCTTCTGCTGAACAGACATTTGCAGTCACGGCAGCTGTGGTCTTTTTCCTCTTTTTTTTTTTTTACCAACTGAGACTTCATAAATAATCTTCTCATGCTATATGCACACGCATGCATGACTGAGCATTGACAAATCTGTTTACAAATTAAACAATAATCTGTTGACACAATTGTAATGCTCGTGTCGGCCGTGTCTGTCCATTTTAGGTCCGGGCTGAAATATCCATCGCCGTGACATTTGTGTTCTCGTTACCGCCGTGAACATGAGCATTCAGCTAATAGCATTGCTGTGCCTCAGAACAGCCTTAAAGAGCCACACAACCATATCATCTTAATCCCTTTTCAGACTATTTAAAAGTTAAAAACAATGACAATATTCCCAGAAATAGGGTTTACTGGACCCCTGTGGTCATGGGTGCAGACTGCAGACGCTGCTAATCCAGCTAATCCAGCATAGCATCACTCAGACTGAGACTGCCCATGATTTAAAGCCTTTATTAGTTACATGCCTATCATAATTACACACATGTGTTCCGCTGTGATAAATATGGTTGAACTGATAAGACTTTTTTTTAATATGCAGCGAAACAGATTCCAAGAGGTTTGAGCCGCCTGCGTCATCAGAAAGGAGCTGTGTGTGTACATGTGATGATAAGACTGCATTATCATATCACATCCCTTGACAAACACAATATAGGATCATGGTTAATATTTAGCTGTCTCAAGGCATAAACACTTGGCCCAGATCATAAAGTTCATGATTTTATTATTATTGATTTTAACCCTCCTGTTACCTTTATATTTACTAACATATTTTACCCTCGGGGTCAATTTGACCCCAGCAATTAAAACCTCCAGAAAATTAGTAGAATTAATATTGTTTCCCAAGTGTAAGTGTGAGGTACTTTATGTTTGTTTGTTGACTACCTAAATAGCCCTTTAAATATATAAAAAAGTTGATATTTCTTATATGTTTGACACAGTGAAAAACAGCCTGGGGTCAAATTGACCCCAAAGAACACCGACATTAAACATTGAATGGGGTCAAATTGACCCGAAAGGTAACAGGAGGGTTAAAGGTATAAGCTCAGGGAGTCGGAGGAGCACTGAGTTCTATCTATACAGTGTACAATGAGCAGATAGGCCAATAGATAAAGGGAAAGAGGCGTGCTGTTTATAATGTTCTTCCTTTTTTTCTAGTGGATGAAGTCGAAAAAATCTGCGAGCAACAAACGAAAAAAGTCACCTCACAGATTAAAATCTTCTGAAGAAGTGACAGGTCCTAAAACAGTAGGGAAAGAACTACATGACATATTTACTGAGCCTTTTTCTCAGAAATTTGAATTGCAAAGTTCATGCAAGGACAAATTTTACATTTCTATTTGATTTCATTCTCACTTGAAGAAAAGAACACCTCATTTTGTAACCACATCAACTGTCTGTGTGATGGACACATTAACCAAATACAGACACCAATGCACTCACATTCATTGCCTAAAATCTGTAAACCTTCAGTACATAATCTAATTTACTGGCGTTTTATATTGATAAGTATACCAAGTTTGATGTGTGACGTAATAGTGGTAGCCAGACATGACACTATAAAAGCTAATGAACACTTCTGCTGGTGTTTATTCAGTGTTCCCATTTTGTACATTGGTGTATATCCTGTGCAAATGCATTTGGGCAATCTGTGTTGACACTGGGAACACACAGACAGACCAGGGCAATTATTTACCCACTTTTAAAAATAGGTCTTCTGAAGGTGCCGCAGACAAGGACCACAAAGGATTCATGACATTATGTCTTATGGCACATACACAATAGCTTCTCTGTACCATGACATTAGAGTTAAAAGAAAAATAATAAAATAATTTTACTTGGCTTTTAAGTAATACGACTAATATTAAAGAACAATTTCCTTAAATAGTTCTTCAAATAACCTATAAAGGTGTCTAAAAGAACCTTAAAAAATGGTTCTTTAAGGCACCATGTCTGGTTCCATGAACAACCTTTCGAACCAGGATTCTTTAAAGAAGGAATTCCTTAAATAGTTCTTCAAAGAACCTATACAGTTGCCTCAAAGAACCGTAAAAAATGGTATTTTAAGAAACAAAACCTTTAAGACCATGTCCACTGATTCTACCGTCCCCATAACTCCAACCTTGACCAACATTCTGAGAAGTGTATGTTGAATATCATTTCAAATGTCAAATCCAGTTTATAAAATTGTCACAAAGGCTGGTTGGTAAATATTCTGTTCACATGTAGAGTAAAAAATAAATTTTAATTGAGAACAGCATTAATATAAATGAGATAGAAATGAATTCTTCATCTATTCTGTGATTTGTTACAATTAACTGCAATGACAAATAAGCCCTCCATTGATTTATCATTGCGGTCCTCATAACACTGACAAGTGGCTAATGGAGCCGTTCCTCATGCAATAGAAGAATATCCTCCACAATGAACAGCAGCTGAATCTGCACAGCTTCATTTATTTTTTCTGTTGCTGCAACACAATCAAACTATACCTCAATATTCAGAAATACGTCCGCCAACATCATTTGATTGCTTTCTGTGCCTTTGTTTTTCTTTTTCATTGCGTAATCACAGAGGACTGTCTCTCATGAGGAACCGATAATATAAGGGAATGTAGTCAGACTTCTTAATCCTCTATATGTGCGTTTCTCACAAAAGTCCAATTTATTACAAACGGAGATTTGAGATTGTATCGTTAACCCTCCTGTTATGTTCGTTTCTTACATACAGTCAGATGTTTCGGTCAATTTGACCCGGTTAATGTTGAATCATCCAAAAGTGATCAGAAACCAAAACATTCAAAAAACTATAGTTTGTACCTCATCACCAACAACATTACTAACAATTAAATCAGTTTTTAGTGGAATTGAGTTATTTGCCCCTCCATAGATCAGAGTTCAATCAGGAGCACTCACTCGTTTTAATGAAAAATACATGTTCAAACTATTTTTTAGGTACATTGAAAAAATCTAAATCAAAATTGCATTAGTCTACCATAACATGTATTTTCACCTAAATGTTATTTGCATTTTGTAAGTTTTTTTTTTTCATGGGGTGATGTAGATAAATAGAGATGAGACATGTGTGTGTTCAGGTCATAAATGACCGCCCACTAAAAATCAAGCCAAATGAGTCATAAAGTTTGTATTGAAAGTAAACGTTAGTTATGTTTATTTTAGTGTTAAGATGCATAAATTATATGATAAAATGATGAAAAAGGCCAGCACAGTCATCCTCTTGGTGCAGTCGTATGTATCTGCAGAGTGTAATGTGTAGGACTTCTCAGCAACCATTTTGTATGTTTGGCCCCTGATACGTGTGAGTGGAGTTTTCACGCAGGGAAAATAAGGGTTCCGTCAAAATAGTTTTATTTCACAGGTGCGGCGGTCAGAAAGAGAATGTGTGTGTCTGAGATTGGGGATGATGGTGTGTGGTGTCTCTCCCAGTCAGACAGAGTATATTAGAAGTACTATACTACATATTTATTAGTTGAGACATGAAAGACACATTAGTGTCCCATGTCCAATAAAGGTATATTAGGGGAAAGTTAGGAGATGATAAACATGGTCTGTAAAGTGTGTGTGTGTTGTGTGTGTGTGTGTGTGTGTGTTGTGTGTGTGTGGTGGTGTGGTGTGTGTTGAAACTGTGTGAGGGGAGTAAGAAAGACTGCCCTACATTTACAAAGAAAGAAATAGTCTAACGTGACTCTTTTCTTTTCTTTCTGGGGTCAAATTGACCCGGGAACATCATCTCTGTTATATAAACCTGCAGGGGGGGTTGCAAATACATGATATTTTTTTAGTATTTTTTTTTACGTTGATTACACTAAATAAGGTAAGCAGAAGAAGTTTTATACAGAAAAAGTACTTAGAAGTATTTTTCCTAGATTTTCAAACGGGTCAATTTGACCCGCAACATAACAGGAGGGTTAAGTGAGAAATTGATTTATTGAACACACTTTCATCTTTTAAAGCTCACCACGTCAGGGAGAGCGAGAGAGAGCCCAAATGCCAACAACGGTCCACAGAAAATGTAATCTTTTTCTCAAAACAGGTCAAGGGCAAAAACAAACAACAAACTAACACAGACACAAACGAAACAGGACGACCCCAACACCGGGGAATGAGACAAACGGGGTTTAAATACACAGGAAGGTGCAGGTGATTGGACACTGGGGAACGAGACACAGGTGCACACAATGAGGGCGGGGCTAGCAATCACACAGGTGGAAACAATCAAGACAATCACAGGGACAGGAAGTGCAGGGAAACATGTGACACGAGAGACAGGGACTTCAAAATAAGACACAAAAACTCTGGATCATTCATGACACACCACTCCAACACAAATGAAAGAAAACGCATTCTCAAACTATAAATATGACTTCAAGAAAAAACCCTCATCTGTCCAGGTTGCAGTTTAAAAATACAGTCAATAACAAAAATGCAATGCATGACGACATCCATCGGTTCTGGTGTGTTTACGTGTATTGGCATCTTATGACAGGTGTTAGATTCAAGTGTTTGTTTTAGGAATATTTATCCGTGCGTGCGTATGCTTACACTTTGTGGTGTCAAGACATTTCAGATATGAAAACTTAAACAGGGTGAACTCAATGTTCATATGATGCATCGCGCGTTTAATTATGTTTAGGAGTTAAAAGGCAACATGGTGCGAGTGTGTGTGCGAGTGTGTGAGCGAGCTATATGGAATGTGGATGTTATGATGCTATGATGCTGGGATTTTTATTGAGAAGGAAATGTGACCCCACAACATCTGCTCAATCCTATTGGGTAGACCCCAGGGCACGAAGTATCGTGACAGTCCCACACACATGATTTCATCTGTGGGCTCTTGGCTCTTGAGGGTCAAAAAAACATCAAAGGCACCGTTAAATTGTCTGGGAAAATGTTGCGCAACCGAGACTTGAGGGACGAAATGCAAAGCTCGATGCGATCCTCTCGAGGATTGGCACGGAAAACTAAAAGCAGACACTTGTTTTTCTGTGTGCAGAATGTAGGAATGTTTTCAAGTAAATTCCTAGGAATCAAAATGTTAGAGTAATGCACACATATCTTATCTCACAGTCGGGGACGCTTTGGCACGGCTTGGTATCAAAGAGGTTTACGCCTCTTCTGGCGGGCCAACTCACATGGAACAGATTACTGTGTGAATGTAGAAAATGTACAGCGCTTGTGTTTAGGCTCTGACCTTGTCAATGCACAAGGAAAAAAGCACAGCAGTGTGTGTGTGTGTGTGATAATAAACTTCCCCTCGAAAAGGGGGGGCGGGCATTTGATAAGCGCGGTCGGTATCAGCAGGTGACAGCACAGCTTTCAGGTGAGCGATATTCAGCAAAAGGATACGGACAGCTTAAAGTCCACAGACATGCGGTTCAAAGGCTGAGGGAGATGTTCTCTATTTTGTGGGATTTAGGTAGAGACTAGACTCACTAGAGTCTCCATCGACCGCAGCAGGCACTCCACAACAAACAAACAAATGGTGTTTTGGCTCACGAAGACAAATCTGCCTGGTCGTCTTTGTTGTTGTTGTTGATTTTTTAGCCTAACCCGACTTGTTTAGTTAAGTCATTATTACCACACGTCTTTCTGTGTGTGGCTTTCAGTTACAATCGTTATTCATCAGACAGGTAGTTTAGCATTTTGCAGCCCTTATTTATGGATTTTACACACTTGTAAACCAGTCAGGATACATTTTATTATAGTAATTCGAATTTTGACTTCCAAGAATTTCCATGTGATTTGGGTATTATGCTGACACCATCCTTTATTACCTTTTAGTTGTTATCAGGTTATTACCCCATTAATACCACCATATCACCAATTATCTCACCAAACATTGCTCCAATATAAGAATGTAATTGTTCCCAGGTTGCAATATGTTTACCAAATGACTACACTAGTACTAAAAAGTTTTTCCCCATTATTACCGATTATATTGATTTATTTTAGTGTAACATTACCCATCTACAGCAATTGTTAATACCAATCTACTACCTGGTTAATACTTTGATATTTACAAATTAGTACCTATTTATTTCCAAAACCATTACTCCACTTTTACCTAGTTATTACCGAGCTGTTACAATAAATTAATTCAATAGTGCCACACATTAGATAGCAGTGACATTTCGTACATAATTGGAAATGCTGCAATTTCATCTATAAAAAAAACTAAAACTCCAAGATGGCGAGAGGCTGCAACAGACGGGGGAAGAGATCCAGAAAATAAAAATAAAGTTAAGAAGAAAGACTTTTATTGTCATATTACCGGAACATATAGTTAGATACATATATGAAATGTATTCTCTGCATTTACCATAAGGAGCAGTGGGCTGCAGTGAAGCACCCGGGGAGCAACTGGGGGCTCAGTGCCTTGCTCATGGACACTTCGACATGCAACTAATGGGGAAAACGGGGATCGAACCGACTACCTAACGGTTGCAGGACCCCTGTCCCCACTGAGCTACAGCCACTGAGCTTCATCTACTGCACTTACTTGACTTGGGTGACGTAAACACTAAACACCCATCCGAGCAAAATGTGGACAAAGAACATATATTAATTTAAAATCAATGTATTGTTCAGGTGTTGACATCAGTGTAAAAAAACAGTCAACATCAGAGCTGCCTTTCATCTCCAGGAAACTTGAGGTTTTGTTTTTGGCTTCCTTAATGTGAAGCCAAATACAGATCATGCGTCACTGACGAGCATTTCTAACGTGTCTCCGTAAAGCACATGCCGCTGTAGAAATGTGCAGCTGTACACCTCCCACCATAAACCCCTGAGTGTATATTTTATGTACTCACCAAGAGGAGGTGTCACCCAACTAATAAAACAAAAGCAGCGGGAGACCTATTTAAGAAACTGTTTCACAGTTTCCTTCTCATATTCAAAGAGCATGTCATCATCAAGGCAGAACAACAGACTCCGTGAGAACGCTCGACCTTTTCCCAAAATCCAATCGGCTTGTAAAGTATTCATGTTTCGATTTTCTTTCGGTGTCTTCTGCATCCATCATCGGGCTAACGAACGACGGGACAGTCGGGTTTTTGACAGTTTCTCATTAAGGCGGTATCATTAAGGCGGTATCATTACGCCGTTCATCCGGTCACCGCGACATCTCTATCTTCATTATGAATGAATGCCTCGTGATAAAAAAGCTATGAACAACGACCCAGAGGAGACGGGAACGCGGACCGGCCCGCCGTCCGAGTTGGTGCTGATGCTGTAATTGATCCAATCGGTTTTCATTACGCTTCCAAGATGAAGGCCGTGCAGGGCAGAGCCTTCATCTTGGGGTTTTAGGAGTCGTGGCTGAGCGTTGCTTAGCCCGTGACGGATCATTTGAATGCATACGCTATTTTTGTTATTGTCGTATTTTTGGGGAGATTTAAGACAGCAGCGTACCGCGCCGGCAGTTTTGCATGTTGGAACGTATTAACTGTGCATTAGTTGTAAAGTCAAACGGCATACTCAAAGAACTTAAGACATTCATAGTCAGTAAAAGAGCAGGAGGGCGATCTAGACCAGTGATTCCATTTTTACCTTCGCATTAAAAATGCGGAAGGTCATGTTTTGATCGCCGTGTATTTGTATGTGTGCGTGCGTGCGTGTTATTCGCATAAGTCAAAAAATATTAAACCGAATCGCATGAGATTTGGTGGGATGATTGGTTATTATCCGGGGACCAATTGATTCGATTTTGGGATCGATCGGGTCAAAGATCAAGGTCAAGGTCATGAAAAGGTCAAAATATTCTTGAATCGCATGAAATTTGGTGTGATGATTGGTTATTATCCGGGGACCATTAGATTCGATTTTGGGATCAATCGGGTCAAAGGTCAAGGTCAAGGTCATGAAAAGGTCAACATCTTCTTTTTACCATAGCACGGTCAATTGTTATCCAATTGGCATGCAACTAATGCCAAAATGTTCATAATTCAATGCCCAATCTTGTGATATGTGAAGGTATGCGCTCTACTGAGTGCCCATTTACTTTTTACCACAGACCTCTGTAAAATTGGAATTTCTTAGATTTGTGTAAGACTCTAAATACATAGGAAATCACAAAAAATAAGAAATCTTTCTCGGTTCTCAGAAGAATAAATAACAAGAACATTCCTAAACTGTGAAGAGTTCCCTTTATCGCAGGGCAGTGTGCAAAGGTTGGACGCGAAGAGGCATAACTCAACAGAACAAAACGGATTTTGCCGCTCTGGAATAAAAACTGACAGCTAGACGAGCGAGAAGTCACCTTCACACTTTCCATCTGACTCATGTTTAAAAACGAACTTGAGTGAAACGGGTAAATAAACATTCACTTGATATTGTGCTAAAAAGACAACGCTGTTGTTCTTTTGTATTACAGTGGAGATCAGAGTAGTCCAATACGTATGATCAGTAAAAATGTTGCCTGTTACATAACTCCATCTAGAGTTCCTTTTAGTGCACGAAGGCCCTCATCATTTGATCAAGAAGCACTATGACTTATTGGTTCTCCGTGAGCACTTCCATGTGACTCATCCACAGAAGAATCCTATAAAAAGTCATCATGCCAGCACAATCAGGTGTCTGGCACAAGCCATTTTAATTTGATTATAAATCAAATTTTCACAATACTGAGTAGATACTGCAGAGACCCATTAGGGAATCAGAAACATCTGCAAAGAGCTCTTATTTTCCAATGCAAAATGATTTATAATAAAACATTCTTTTGTTTGTTCTGGCTCGAGAACACATGCACGAGCGTGCTTCTTCCGAACAAAAAAGACGAGGCGCCAGGAGAGTTCAGACGCACACGAGTCTCAAAAAACTGGCAAAACGATCATTGCATTCATCATTGGTGATCAATAACACACCGAGCAATCAATACCGGTGTATCTGAGTCTGCTCTTATGAGGAAAGGATCATTTAACTTTTACATGCTCCTAAACCGACAATGCAGAGCTTGTGTTGAGTTTGACCCCTCAGAGAAATCAGCAACTGCGATATTTCTGGCAAACCTCTGTAAAAAACTGGATAAATCTGTTTGGCGGGAATCATCACGCAGCATTCGAGAGGCAAAGTTACAAGAGCTTCATCAAAAGCTTATTTTTCAGTTTGTTTTGTCATCAATCTTATCATAAATTCAGCTACTACTCCAGAACGAATTCACAAAAGAAAACTAATGTATATTTAATGTGATCGTTATATCGGCTAACTTCATATTAACAACTTTAAGCATTTAGCTAACTCTTGAACGTTTTTTTTTGTCACATGGGTTGTCTTATTGCAGGTTGTGAGTCGGTCGGCTTTCCAGAAACCCAAAAGTATTTACACAAGCCCTGCAAAAAGTAGTTCACGACACACGTCCCCTGTGAGATATTCCTTTTTTCATTAAATAATCACAAAATTGTGATTTTCTGAGGTGATGAATGGTGCTTAAATATTACAATATCTGTCATTCCATGACCATCCAAGATTATAGATCCTTTGATTTTGGTGGAGAGTGAGACGTGCTTTTGAAAAGGATGATAAGGAAACACATTATTTTATTCTTTTTTCCCCACAGCAGGGTTTTAAAAGTAGGACTTTTATTACCTTCGCATTGAAAATGCGGAAGGTTATGTTTTGATCGCCGTGTATTTATGTATTTATTTGTATGCGTGTTATTCGCATAACAAAAAAAGTTTTAAACCGAATCACATGAAATTTGGTGGGATGATTGGTTATTATCCGGGGACCATTTGATTAGATTTTGGGATCGATTGGGTCAAAGGTCAAGGTCATGAAAAGGTCTAAATCTTCTTGAATCGCATGGAATTTGGTGGGATGATTGCTTATTATCCGGGGACTATTTGATTAGATTTTGGGATCAATCGGGTCAAAGGTCAAGGTCAAGGTCATGGAAAGGTCAAAATCTTCTTTTTATCATAGCGCGGTCTATTTGTATCCAATTGGCATGCAACTAATGACAAAATGTTCATAATTCAATACCCAATCTTGTGATATGCGATGGTATGCGCTCTACCGAGTGCCCATTCTAGTTATTATTGTTTTGTTCGTGCCTCCCCAAAACAAGAACACCTGATTTCTCTGTAATTATGCATTCCTGATGATGACGCCACGCCTCCGGCTGCTGCACAAGGAGCTCCAATGAACTCAAATATTTGCTCATACTTCATTATTTTTTAGCATCGATATATTTATACATCTGACTCGACTGTGGTCTGGAAGAAGTGGTATTGTAAATCTAAATTTTTTTTAAAGCTGTTGTCTTTACGATGACGGCATACATGTCTGTCGACTTGTGATGTTGCATATCGCCACATATTTCTTGACGTGTATATACAAATCATTAGCGGTCCGTTCCAGTTGTTTTACAGTGCGATAAAGGAAGCTAAGTGGTTACATGCCTGCACATGATGACACCAACATGGCATGCCATCCTCCTCCCCCATAATCCATCTTAATCTCGGCACACTCGGGTCAAGCGCTCCCGTTGAGCTGCGAGGAGGAGACGGCAGCAGGACCGCAATGAGCAAACACAGAAAGCCGATTGGCTTTCAACGTCTTCCCATCGGGAGGAGTTCACGCCCGTCCCCTCCCTGAGTCAACGTACCCTCGTTCAAACCAGTTGAACGCTGCATACGTGGAAAGAACAACAGAGACGCGGGATACTGGTTTAGTGGGATTTGAACGGGGCTTTTTCGTGAAGGCCTTTTCTTCCCCTCTCCTGAATGTTGGATGGAGCCCGATGTGAATTCAATGATACTGTGAGCTTGACGAGTGAATCCTGGACCCCGTCTTGGTATTGCTCCACTTCGGTTTGAAACTTGAAACACGCAGAGGCCGTACAGGGAGGCCAAGAAAAAGAGGTTGACACCGGGTTGTTATTAATCATAAACTTGGTTCGGGAGGAGGGTAATGGCACGTCATGTGACTCATCTCACCTGCTGCTTTGAGTATAGGTTGAAATTAGACGTGAGCTAAAAAAGGAAGCATGTGTATTATACATTATTTGAATAATTTTCAAACTCATATTTCTGTACAGATGTTTTTTTCTCCTCCTTTCTGTAAGTGGAGAAACGATACCAGAAAAGAAAAGGGAGTCTTTCTCATTGACAGCTGCAATAAACAACGTATTGGACGAGTTACTGGGATCATTCTTTCATCGGCAATGTTTTCCTCATCTATTATTTTTGTTTTGACCTATTCGCGTGGTTATGACCTACTGAGTAAAATAATTACTTTGGGGCAAAGTTACTGTACATAGGTATTGTGGTAAAGTATTTTATAGCTAGACATTGTACTTTTAAAATGACATCACTTAAAAGCAATGCTTAAGATTAAACTACTCAATGGTTTGT